>NW_017296201.1:750022-787528 GCF_001594075.2 Trachymyrmex cornetzi
ATATATATCAACATAAGTTTTATCTGCTTTTATTTATTAAAGAATATATATTATGAAAGTTTATGTGAACAGTTGGACCTTATATTATGAGCATAAGAGTAACAATTAAATTTATTTATTGGGACATAAATAAATCTTGTTATAGTGAACTAATTTATTTTTCATTTATTAAGTGACTACGTAATTTTAGTACTTTTTGAAAGTAAAGGTCAATGTTTGACTTGATTCTGATCAGTGATAGAAAATTCTATTCAGTGGTTTTACATGTTTTACGAATTCCATTGATAAAATTTTATCTATCGGGCATGGACAGTGGCTATTTCCCATGTACTTACTTTGTATTTATTTTTCTCTACTGAAAATAACGGATTGGCGGCCCTAGCGCAGTTTAAATAATTCAACTAGGTCATTAAACTTTAATCGTTTCCGATGCACACCTCTTTAAATCTCGTGGATTCTCGATATGTCAATCACCTTCTGATTTATTCATCGTAGAAAGGTTAAAAAAGAAAGGCGTTTTATCGCCTGAAGTCAAAATGCCGTGATGCAAGATCTGGAATTTATAAGAAGCCGAACTTCGAAGTCAATGTGCAATCTTAAAAAAGAGAGAGACGGTTGAACGTCGTTTCTATAGTATTAAATCGCACAATTTTATTCTATTTTGAAATCTTGAAAGTCTAACTTGTATAGAGCGAAGTGTTAAGGGTTGCGAAACGCAACTTTCGGCCCGATGAATGCCAAAAATAATCTAGGAAGTTTCGAACGAAAAGAATCCCTTAATTGCTTTTGGTACATCTGATGCCGTTTTTACGAAAACGAGATTGTAGCCGCAGCCTTGCATTCGTGTTCGTTCTATCGATTACTGTTTTAATTATAGATTTGAGTGAAACGAGTGCATGCAGTCATCAAAGATATACACACAACGCAACTATTTGTATGTATATACATACATTCAGTAACTCGACTAAGGATTCTTTTATCTCATTCATTTAAACATGCACATGTTTAGGTCAAGGCTAATATTGGATATGATAATCGATAGAAATTAAGATTCTGGTGTATTATCGATAGTTGCACAAGTATAATATGTTTTAAAGTATAATAAAATATAACATTTTCATCCGGGTAATTAAAATTTTGTTTTAAATTCTTATTATTAGTGAATTTTTACAATTTCTAGTGTAAAATTATAAAAATTTACACAATATGTGTTATTAGCCACCAATATCTGCCTTAACCAAATATGACCCTCTTCATTCATTTGTGATGAACGTTTTGCGGTTGATTTTTACTTAATAATAGTAATAATAATATATAAAATAAATTAAAGAAATTAATTTGAAAAATAAATAATTTGGTTAAAACGATAGCTTTGCTAAAAATTCGAGAGAAAATTTAAGATTTAGAAAATAATTTAATAATGTTAAGTAACTTAATACAATTGATTTAGAAAATAACATTTTTTTTCCAGAAAACATGCATATCTAAAAAATGTCATACAGACATAGACATTTTTTGGGGCATCCATAAAGGATATCTGAAAGATATCGTAAAGAAATCTTCTAAAAAATGTATGTTATCTGAGCTAATAATTGTTATTTATACATTTCTGTTACATTATGTCACAACCGTACAATGAACTTTAATTTTATGAGTTTGAATAAAGTACTAAAAAAGTAATAAAAAACACATCAAATACTATTTACGTTTTATATTTTTATCGTTACAACTAAAGTATAACTATATAAGACTAAAGGTTAGAAAAGCTACAGAAACACATGAAGGGTGCGATCCACTTGGCGTTACAAATGCTTCGAAGCTTCCAATTGATCAATCGAAAGGAAGAATTTTATTAATTGACCAATTAAAAACCGCTTCGAAGTAACATTTGTAGCATCAAGTGGACCATAGCCAAAGTCTTTAAACGCTGTTCGGTTGTCGGAGTTTCTCGTCAAGTCGCCGAATTTCTACCGGCATCGTTTCGTGAAGAAATTCGCCCCCGGCTGCTGTAAATGTAGTCCCCTCTACGTAATATGTGTGATTGCTTGTCAGGACATTGACCAGTATTCGACTTTCTCGACACTGTAGTCGAAAAATGTAACGTGAACGAACTTTCGTGAGGCCCACATCGGAGAATCAGCCTCGCCCAACATCGGTGCCTGTAAACAAATAATTGCAAGAGATGGGCTATGATTCAATCACAGTAAACGTGAATGTTACGTTATGTTTGCCGAACGTTTTAATAACTGTAATCCACCGTAATCACGATTATGAACATTTCACGATAATCGCTTTACCCGTTATCTTCACCTATCGAATGAGATATTAAAAAGGCATATCGACTTCGATTAATGATAAGAGGACATTATATCTGTCCGTCACCTTCACGCGTTGAGTACCGATTCAAGTACATTTCACGATATTACTTTTTGTGAATTTTAAATCCTTTTACGATAATAAAAGTAATAAAGGTTTTGTAAACAAGTTTAAGTTCATTTACCCTGTGCTAGAGGAAAAGAAAAAACTATTTTGCAGACAAGAGTAAATAATGGCATTACATAAGCAATTTAAAATTATTAACATCAGTTTATAATTCACTGATTCTAGATCATACATATCTATATTCATGTATTTTTAACGGTTAAAATAATTTTAATGATTAATAGATGGATAAAAAAATATCTATTAGCAATATAATTAGTTTTTAATTAATAAGTAATATAATTAGTTTTTTTTTGGATAAAAAAATTAATCCTTTGCATATTGTTTATTTAGCAAAAAGTTCCCATATTTGTTAACGTCATAAGTGAAAAATGACATGTTGAAGTTTCTTGCATCCTATTTGTAGAGAGAGAGAGAGAGAGAGAATTTTGATAAAACAAAATAATAAAATGGCTTTAAAAGCCTTGTAAAAATGGGCTGCTCTTTATTCTCCTAACAAATGATAAATAGGCGTATTTTCACTTCACGTGTTTTTTACGACTATTTAGTAATTGTCGGGGGGAGAAATAGCTTCAGCTCATTTTTACGAGTGTTTCAATCATTATTTTATTAAAATTTTTTTTACAAATAACATGTAAGAAACTTTAATGTGTCATTTCTTGCTTATGAAATCACGATCCAATATGGTTGCAGCGATTAGTGCGGAGCGAGTTAATTAAAAATATTTGTTAACGTATAGAATTAACGCTGAAATCTGTAAGAATATTTGTATTCGCTCCCGAAATATTTCAATAGCATTATATTAATTATTTGAGTATTAACTTGAAAGGAAAATAACAAGGTGTGGGACTTTGAAATAAAATACCTTGACATATTAATTTTATGAATATATTTTTACATATATATAAATTAAAAAACGCACGATATAATTTTCTCTTTTTATCATTTTATGCATTAATATGCGATTTCTTCTAACGATTATTAAATTTTCAATTGATACAATAATAACATACTGCTTAAATATTTATTTATAAATATATAAGCTATGTATTCTAACGCGTATGCTATGTATATAAGATCGTATCAAAGAATTTGCACTGTCGATCGCTATTAACAATTCTGACAGAATATTTACAAATTTCGAATTCCAATTGTTGACATCATTATCCATTCGCATTGCATTATTGTACATTTGTAAAGGAATGTTTTTAGCAGTATATAAGCTGCAACGTATTACAAAAATTGAGATAAAATACTGACACCAGTGATAAAATTAGATAATAAATCTGTACTGTTCCATAAAATAAAGAAAAATTATAAAATATAGGTGCTATCCCATATAAAAATGTCTATCCTATAAAATAAAAATAAATTATTGTGCCAACAATATTTGACTTGTTAAAAAGCAACTGTCATAATCATTGTTATTACCATCCTATCTTAGGAAAGAATTCTGCAACGTCCTGAAAGACCTCTTCCGGTGTTTTCATAGAATTAACTTTATAAACTAAACCTTGCTGCTCATACATTTCTATGATCGGTAAAGTATTTTTTAGGTAAGTTTGATGACGCAGGACCAAAGACTGCTCATTGTCATCGCTGCGCCCGCTTCCACTGGCACCACGTTTCAGGCAACGCTGAGTACAAACTTCTTCACTGCACTCGCAGAATATTACGCCCTTGAGGATAACTTTGTCAGCCATCATCTGTCATCAACATATGCCATACATGAAATAACTATAATATGCAAAGTCCAGTGCCTACAATCGATTAATTATTAGAGAAGCATGCATGCACAATCTTAAAGTAAATGGTAATGGTAATCATACAATCGCATGTGCGTGCGCATACGTATGTGTGTAATATATATATATTTTTTTAAATTTAACTATCAACCAAATAAAGAAAGGATCATATAATATGGTTGAGACTAGAGCTTTGGTATTGGATACTATTTGTACTTAAATTTAAAATCCATTTTCCAGTTTTTAACTGTGTCCCAATTATTATAATATTGTTAGATTTAACAGGCAAACATAAAGCTGAAATAATATCACAATTAAATTGATCAATTTAATATAATATTCAATGCTAATAAGCATCTTAGAACACTCCGAAGGACTTATTATGAAAACTATTATTTATATTAATTATCAACTCTATATCAATATGATTATTAAAAAGGTTTTAAATGATAAAGCTAAATTAAAATAACATGAAGAAATAACTTAATGAAAAATTAAACTGTTCTAAACACAAGCTTCACATATCAGAATCGAATATTTAGACATTCTTTTATGAAAATAAAATATTGTTCTGTATATCAATTTTTCAATTATATAAAAAGCACAATGTACATTCTACTACTGTAGGAGACAAATCCTGATAATAATTGATTGGCAATCCTAGATTTAGCTGATACAACATAAATATTCAAGATGCATATATCCAAGGGTATGTTCCATTTCGTGTATGACACGTATAACGTATCACTTTATCCTTCTTCAATATTCGTAAGAACAACAAGGATAAAATAATTATGCGCATCGTGCGTGAAATAAGATGATACCTTAGTCCAACCGTCAAGATTATCCTGATTCCTGGGAAAGCCGTCGATGAGAAACCGGTGATGCGGATTCTCGGATGTCTGCATGGCGCGATCGATGAGGCTACAGGTGATCTCCACCGGGACGATCGTACCGTTTCTGATATGTGTTTCGATGAGCTCGCCATACTCTGAGCAGGGTTTGGCACGTTCCTCGCGCAGCAGATCACCAGCCGATAGATGAACATAACCGTAATGCTCGACAATGTAGCGGCAGAGCGTGCCCTTGCCAGCACCCGGGCCGCCTAGGATGAACACCACCTCCGGCTTTTGCATCGTGACAGCGGACATCGCGCGGATACAACGTCGCGCACCGGCCACAAGAGTCCGTAACATGTACAGAAAATCGCTATATATATGTATATATATATATATATATATGTATATACCAACGCACACACCGCGATCAAACCATTACTAATTATACACTGCAAGTACTATACGGCATACACGCGGCAATTATACTGGCGCCATTTTTAAAAGGCGCTAAGAACAGGTGCATCTAGAATAATCCAGAAGCATAACCGCTCAGTGAACTCTTGTACCTGTTTGGTCTATATTTTTAGCTCTAATGGAATGTGCCAATCAGGTGCAAGAGCTCACCGAACGCTCAGTGAGCGGCCGTATTTCTGGATGCACCTAATGTCAGAAATCGGATACATTGGAATACACGGTTTCTGATAGGTTGAAATCCTTTATTCTTTAATCCGGATCTACAATAAATGTTTTAAGCCCATTCTACATAAAGCCGGTTCTATATGTTAGTTGCAAGCTTACATTTTGAAATCAACGCTTCATATTGGCTGTTGCAACAAACTTGCGATCGTCATGGATGACGCGACGCGCGACGCGCTCAGTGGAAACGTACCATAACACGAATGACTAGGAAATGGCGAACCAATCAAAAGTGGTATCCTGATGGCCAATCTCTGTTAAAGGGTCTCTTCAACATCACAGACTTCTCTGGGTTTGACATACATATTCTATGATTGTACTGTGACGAAAAGAGGAGGTGAAAGAGATATATTTTTGTTAACCTCGTATAAATATTTTATTATTGTGAAAAGGAAAATAATGCAAACATGTCTATGGTATTTATAATTTTATGTTGCATAATTGTGTAAATGTTATATTTCAATTATATAATACTAAATCTTTTTTTCATCTTAATTCTTAACGTCCATATTTTTTATTTTAAGCTCCACAGTTTGTTATCGATATTTAATACAATTTTGTTTTTAAAATTTTACTTAGTTAAATATCACAAATTTAGTAGAAATAAGGACATATTAAGAAATGCACGGAACATCATATGATTTCAGTGTCACTAGTATTAACGTATATTGATTTTATCTTCTTAATATATAATTTATTTTATAGCGACCTGATGATCACCGAAGGAAATGGAATCGAGAAGAGTATGAAAGGATTGCACTTCAGAGACTTCAGGATGAGATTGCAGAGGAAGAATTAGGAATTCCCAAGCAGCCAGCAGTTAAAAGAGAATTGCTGAAGCAAAGAGATTACAAGGTTGATCTCGAATCTAAATTAGGAAAAAGTGTTGTTATCAATAAAAATACACCATCATCACAAACCGGAGGGTAAACTTCAATTCCCAACTATCTCTTAAAAAATATTAAATATACAATAATTGTTTTATTATATACATTATAGCTTATTAATTTCAATATATCTTCAGATTCATTGATTTCTCCATAAAAGATGAATGTGAAGTTTTGTATAGAAATTATCCATCTATTATAAGTGCTTTCATCACTTGCATGCATCGTATTTTTATTATTTATTTAAAAATCTTTGAAAACTGTAGTTTTCAAAAAAAGAATCTAACAGCCAAATAGTATCTGATCTTTAGGAATAAAAAAATACACAAGATGCTTGTGGTAATATCAAATATAATGCCTACTGCTGTTTTGAAACTGATTTGTCAATACGTATTTGCATGAGACAAAAGTTTTATGACTTCAAGAGAGGCATAAAAAGATACCATTAGTTTGATTTTGGCGTTTTCAAGGTCAAGAGGTTACTTTGAATTTTTTAAAATAAAACTCTAATACATATGATGATTTAGACAATTTAGATTTAAATTTTTATTTTATTATATTTACCGTCTAAATCATCATATGTATTAGCAAGTGATTGTTTTTCAAAGGCCATATGAGGTTGTTCCTCTTATTTTTATTTTCGCCGAAATATGAATATATATATATATATATATATATATTATACTATCTAATTATTTATATAGTCTGTTAAAATTGAATGTATATGTAATTATACAATATTGTATATTTTATATTTTTATAATACATATAATATATATAATTTAATTTTGTGCACAAAATTTGTAATTGATCATAATTATAACATCATTCTCATATTTTTATCCACAGATACTACTGCAATGTTTGCGACTGTGTTGTCAAAGATTCAATCAATTTCTTGGACCATATCAATGGGACAAAACGTAAATTTAAATAATTCACAAATTATAATAGAATTAAAATATTTTCTCATTTTAATTATAATTTTTAATTTTTAATCAGATCAACGTAATCTTGGTATGTCCATGAAGATAGAGCGATCTACATTGGATCAGGTTAAAGCAAGATTTGCACAAAATAAGAAGAAACTCGAAGAAAAAAAGAAAGATTATGATTTGGAACAAAGAGTGAAGGAGCTGAAGGAAGAGGTTTGTTTAAGATTGTTCTTTAAGCTTTTTTTTTCGTGCGCGTGTTGTGTAATTTTTTTACAAGATTATTTCTATTATTAGGAAGAAAAAATCAAAGAGTATAGAAAGGAAAAGCGAAAGGATAAGAAGAGGAAAATTGAGGAATTATCCGAGGATGATGCAGGACCTTCCGATGAAATGGCTGCAATTATGGGATTCTCTGGCTTTGGCTCGAAAAAAAAGTGACAAATTGCGGTTGTTGAACGTTCATGAACAATTACTTGAAAAAGAAAATATTCTTCGAAGAAAATCGCGACCGAATCGTATAGATATATAATGTGAAGACAAGTAAAAACAAATAGGTGACGAATAGTTTTAATTCTAAATTGAAATTTAAGGAGACGATTTATGAATGCACGTTTGCAATGATTTTTCATTTTTCCATTATTGTTACAAGAGTTTCGTATTTATTTAAGATAAGTAAAAAAACTATCAAATTACAAGTCTGACTAACTTTACTAAACGTGAGTGCAACAAATAATATAAACTCAAATTGTAATTAAGTAATTAAGTAATTTAATTGTAACTAAGTAATTAAGATTAATTAAAATTAATTATTTGGATACAAACTAAATTGGGTAATATTAATTATTTAAGTATATTTTGAAACATCTTTGTATCTTTGACGATTTTATATCTCTCTGTGAAAATGCTGAACTTTATACTCAACTAACGCTGGAAGAGTATGCGTATGTGTAGAAATAAATTTTACGAATTAGTGCAAAGAAAATTTAACATCAATACTTTCCTTAATTATTTTATTTAGATCACATTACATTATTTTAATGCTACAGACAGCATTTGTCAACGATAGATGCGATTGACCAATTCCAATTGACTAACCGTCGATTAAAGTTAATCGAAGTTGGTCGAAGTGGCCTTAATATCAGACTGTGAGAGCAACATTCAGATAATGTTTCAGTACTAAATTTAAGCAGGCAACAAACTTTTTTTTGTACTTTACTCTTATATTTTTTTTTACAGGTTTATTGTTATTACTTATTACATTTATTTCGCAAATAACGGATTTGAAACTTGGATATTTTAATAGTAACATAAATTAACAATAAACTCCTACATTATTGTTAAGTACAATTTATCATTCTATACATATATATTGTTCCATAACTTTTCTATACATATATATTGTTCCATAATTTTTTTTAAGGAAAACTTGCAAGCTAAATCTTTTTTTTTTGCTATTTTTTAGCAACAAAAAAATTAGTTAGATTTGATTCTGTTCACTTTGTTCCGCTAACTTATGAAACATCCAAATTTATCGAGATACATCATATTAAAATCCGAGTATACATGTATCTATCTACGAATCGAATACCGAACGAACACTGAATGCTAAAGATTGTTGTTATTTGTTACATAAATGTCATACAAGTTCGTTGCGGTATGCAGCGAATTTTTAAAATATTTTCACGCACACACTACTCACTTTTTTATACTTCTTTCTAAATTTCTTTTGTTTCTTTTTACTCTAAATTTTTCGTGGCATACAGGTGAAAAATTCTGATATATAAAGACTTTCCACTTATCTCGGAACACTCGTAAGTATCATTTCACCCTTGTTGTTATCAAATATTAAACAAGGATGAAATAATGCATGCGAATATTGCGAACGTTAAGTGCAACAGAACGTAGCCGTAGTATGCCCCCATACTGTTGTCAGTCCCGCAAGAATTGGTAGCAGCGACAATCCGAGTCCTGCAACACAAAAGTAGTGAATTCTTCCACCTCTTTCTTCAATATAATTTGATTCTTTCTTTTTTTCTCCTCTCTTGAGAGATTCTTTCGCTAGCAAGGGTGGAGGGAGGAGATCTCCGCGCAGGAGACTCTCGTCTCCCACTTTGCGGAGGATCACAAGAGGATGTTCCACAGCGGGGCCCAAGCTGGAGCCGTTGGGGGCCGTGTTCCGGAGGCCGGAGCGACGCAGTGCCGGTCGATGTGTAGCCGACGTAACTCTCACGCGGTCTTCTCTCTCACAGCTAGGCAAGCCGTCAACCCGTTATTCGAAAGTCCGCGGAAGCCGCGCGCAGTTGCGCGTGTCGGAGTCGCGCATAGTGCTTCAGTCGGTTGCACGTTGACTCGCCGCTCGCGTGAAGTGACGCGACGTGACGTGACGTGCGAATCGTCGCGCACGTGCCATTGGAGGTGTTCACGCCCGGCATCCTCGCATTTCCCGTAAATCTAAGACGAATCTAAGACGTACATCCTCAGGAGAGACGAAAAGAAATTAGTGACAAGTTTTTTTCGTCGAAAATAAAACAAATGTATTAATAGTTTTTTTTTTTTCCCCCCGGAGAAGAGAATATATTTGGAAGAAGCGAAGAAACAGAGAAAAAATGCCTTACAGTGTTTAGCGAGGATATTTTTGGAGAAAAGCAGAAGTGATTGCGAAGTATGTCTCAGTATAAAAGATAGATACGTTCTGATAAAAATTGAATTAATTTCTTGAAGAAAAGAATGAATTCTCTCTGATGAAGGCTCATGTTTACCTTAAAAGAAAAAAAATTGGAATTGATTCATAGAAGATATACTCGTAACAATCAATTCCCAAAGACTGTTCATCTATATAAAATAAAAGGAATACGAATTGATTGAAATAAATTACAATATCCAGAATAATTATTTTCTCGTGAAGTTTAGCATAACTATTTAAAAAAAAAACAAATCAGGTACACTACTTATATAAAAAAGAAGAAAGCAAAATTTTTAAACAAAGAAATTTAATTTATATATATGTGTGTGTGTGTGTGTGTGTGTGTGTGTATTAAATATTCTTTTTTCCCGTAAACGAGAGAATGTATTAAAATAGATAAAAATTTTACTTGTCTGAATTTGTATTTTAAATAACAAAAATTTTGTTCAATTGGATCCAGTTGGATTTAACTCGATTCAATTGGATTGAAAAACTACATTTTCCATTCAAAATTTTAAATTGAAAAGTATTTACGAGACAAAGAAAAAAGCCGTTATTATTTGTAGATTGAAAAGTATAAAAATGTTTCATCCAATTCGGATAAATGAATAAAATGCATTCAGATCGAAAAGGATTCATTTTAACGTTCGCGAATACGTATTTCTGAAAATCTGAATCTATTTTAATCCATTTCAATCTATTCTCGTTTACTGAATTATGAGCCTCAATAAATTTCTTAAAGCACCTTCTAACAATAAGTCAAATTTGAAATAATTATCTTCATTTTCTTCATAATAACCAACAAATACATTATTTTTAGAGAAAAAGATTGTAACAATAACATTGAAAAATTCTATTAATTACCGTTATCATTATTTATACTATTGTGAATAAGTTCAAGTAATCCGAAGAAAGAAACATCAATCACTACGCCACTCTCCTGTGCTTGGATTTTACTGCTACATCATCATCATCATCATCATCACAAAGGATCTCTCGCTTGCCTAATTATAATCAATTATATTAATCAGTGCCGGTTAATGTACGCTCACGAAAAATGCGACACGCTGCCACAGCGAATCTGTCGGACTTGATACGGAACTCAATGGATTGATGGACGTCGACAGAGATTTTACGAGCGTCTCATCACGGTTCGCAAATACCGTAGCGCGGGATTTGTTTCGGCTTGAAGAGTAAGACGTAAAGAAATTAAGGCGATGATGTCGCGAACTCTGCAGCCGATCGAGGAATCCAATCCCGGCAAGTCATCGGGTAAGATCTCATTCACTGATAGTTGATGAAACGATTTTTCAATTGATTTTCTTGAAATTACTGACCTTAATCCTTTGGTGCCATTCTCAGTATGATATACCACAAGTTTTTTTACTTACTGTGGTAGTATATACTAAACATTTTTATTGATAAAGCTATTATACATTTGCTTGTTGCATATTTTTTAATGTTCGTTATATTTCTTAATGTTTTGCGTTTCAATAAAAAAAAAGTTTGTTACAATGTTCATTTTTATTTTCATACAGTACTTTCCAACAGATAAAGCTCGTTTACTCTCATAAAGAAGAAATTAAAGTAACGATAAAATTAATGTTGATGAAAATAAAATCTGAATTTCTTAAAAAGTTTAAAATATTTTTACTTTTCTTTCGCGAAATGATTTTAATAATGTTTAGAATATCCTTAAAGCCCTTTTTATTTTTCAAATATATAAGAACTATACAGAATCTTCTGATAAAAAAAGCACGTAAAGTTTTCTTATTCTAATTCTACAACAACAGCCGCGCTTTCCCTTTTCTTTTCCACGGAAGTGAAAAGGATCGGACACGCACCGTGTTGTTATCTGTTACACGGTGCCTGCTCACGGCTCTTATTTCCAACTCTTGTTTTCGAAACAGCCCGCGATCACTCGTGCGTAATTGAATGGATCACCTAAGTGGATCCGACGAAACAGGCTGCGAACGTTGAGCAAAATTTCCGTTTCACGATACTTCGGCAAAGTTTTGAAAAGCTGCGAAGCAGAAGCGGAAATTGACATTTGCATGTCGAACGAAACTTCATCGTAAAGCTGTCTTATTGATTTATAGGTTTGGCTTTCAATGGCTTTATTAATATTTTTTCATCTAAATTAGTGCATAAATTCTAATAATTAAAATTGAATCTCACTTACAAGACACATACTACTTTGTATGAATCTAAGGCACTGCACACAATAGAGGAAATATTAGAAAAAAATACTAATAAATATTAAGATTTCAACCTGTTGAAAACCGTATATTCCAGTGTAACTGGTTCCTGATAGATTGAAATCATAATACTTATTTCTGTTCTTAATATTTCTTCCATTGGGCTCTGCTCCCATTGTTATAAAAAAATGTCAAATTATTTATGCTTACATAATAAAAGAAATGATAATCTTCCATAATTATGTGACTTATTAATTATTATGTAATGCATGTATTATTATTATTATTAATTGTAATTTTAAATGCAAAAACCACGGACGTTATTTTATCGATTAATAAAATTGTTATGAACATTGCAAGTTTAACATCGATCATGATGTCTATAATTTTTCGTTCGGGTAAAAAAGTTAATTTTTTATTGTTGCACTGGACTTGACTGCGTCAGACCTTTTCTCGTTTGAATGGGTCATTTCCGGCACAAATATAAAATGTTTTATATCGTGTAACGCATTCATTTTGAGTTAAATAACCAAAAATTTTGGTGGACCATTTGAGTAAAATGTATTAATATAAATTTTCCAACTGTGTGTATTGGCGGAATTGAAAAGGATCTCAAGATCAGAGATGAAAATTGAAATTTGCAGTCAATTATAAGTATAATTATTTGCATTTAAAATTTTGATATATATAGTCGTCGTCTGTGAAACTCGCACTATGGTCATCGTTTAATAACTACAATCGCTTGAAGTTTCGATTGCGTTGCAGTGTAACGTGGTAATTAAATCGAGCAATATTCCGAAAAGCTGTAGTTCGTTATGGCGATTAATTATTAAATATCCTCTCGGCAGAATGTAACACTCGCTGGCAGTTATTAGTTACGAATTGCGAACTACTTTCACAATTAATATCTCTGTATGTTCGCACATGGCCAAGTATTCTGCTATAACAGATGGAACGTGAAAACTAACGGCTGTCGGAAAGATGGAAAAAATGAATGATCCATTTGCGTCAATTATTCGCTGTTATATGTCAAAGTGTTCTAATTCCTTAACGACAGACTTTTCTCTCGATGTTGCGTGAGAATATGAAAAATTATATTGTTAATAAGTCACTCTTATTCCAAAAATAAAATTGAATAGAGAATAGAGAAGTTCGTAAGAGACAATAGAAAATAATTTAAATTAAATAATTGATTTAAAGGTTTCTGTTTTTAACATCTGAATAGTGATTTTTGTGTATATTTTTAGCTACTGAAAATGAATATAAGATTATAAAAATTCCGTCACAGATTTTCAGAAATCAAGGATTCTATTGTTTAAAAAACTGTACAAATAGAAACAATATACAATTTTTTTCTTTTACTTTATAGAATAAAATACATAAAAATCACTATTTTATAGGTACTTAAAATTTATAATAAACAGTTAGGATCGTAGCTTTACAGTGAAAATAATTTTTTTAATTTTTAATGAAAAGACTATTAGGCTCGTAGTCCTTAATTTATTTATGTGATTTTTATCTAATTGGGCCTTGTATTACAGTTAAAGAGGAATTTACTCTTTTATGAACAAATATAGGGCAAAAATAAATTAGAATATTAAAAATACAAAACGTTTACAAGCGTTTTATTAATTTACGTAATATTAATGAATGAAAGAGCTCTCTAAAGGATATTGATTTTGCAACGTATATTTTAAAAAGTGATACGTCTCACTTACATACTTAATGTATATCTTACCTCGCATAATTATACTGGGAAGACGTGCGCAATTACATGGTTGTTCTGCCAGTACATGGGGAGATAAAATGATACGCTATTTGTTGCAAATGAGAATCTCGCTGACGATAATTATATAGGAACTTTCAATTACTCGAACCGCTATAAGCTTCGCAAAATAAAATTTCTTCAGTCGAACTAACCAGAATAATCTATAAAAAGCGTTGTAAAAATTCCGTTCTAAAAAGTCCGCTTTCTCAGACATTTTTACACTTTGGATTATATTTAAAAACATTTTAAATAAACAAAATTATAGGAGATTGCTTTATGTTTTATTCATTTATAATATCGAGTTAATTTACTTTTAAAAATCGGATTTCTTCTTATAATGTAAAATCGAAAGAAAGGATTTAATTTCACATCAAAAAATAAAATGAGATTTTTTTTATAATTTCATGTCACTTTTTAGTAATTAAATTGTTAATAGAGATACATAAACTCAATCCTCAGTGATTCAAAAAATCTTGATTTGGAAAAATTTAAAGACCGTTTAAAGTTAATAATATAAGCTTAATTAATGATTAGCCAATAATTCGAAGTATTTTTATAAGCATCATTATTCTATTTAAAAAAAAAATTGAAATTGAGACGCATTCTATTACGATGAAAAAATCTCGGAATTGTTGTGAAAGTCATATTGTATCTCCGCGAGGGTTCAACTCCTCATGGGTCCGTAAACGATGCCTAATCTCAAGTTCTCTTCAAGAGATATTGCTTCCCTCTGAACGGTCTGTATAAAAACGTAAAAGACGTCCGCTTTGCCGCTTTCCGTCGTGTAATTAATCCGGACCTTGTTGGCTCTGTAGCCGCCCTCCACGACGCTCACGTGGCCTTGCCCGTGGACGGACGCGGCGATCACGCACTGGATGAGCTTGCCCGGTCGAGCTCCGTAGTACATCTCTGCTGTACTGTTCACCGGGAAGTATGACGTGTGGCTCTCCAGCTGGATAACTCGAGACATCACTTCATCCTCGGTAAACTTGTCGCCCTGCATCAGCCACGTAGCTCTACGAAAAGAAGCTCTGGAAAGCGCGCAGGCTGATGACAATTGCAGTCGAGTTTCACTAAAGCCGTTATGAGGCAAGAAACTTTTCCTTTCTTCGGATCGAGTGAGAAGATATCGGAGAGAATTTTCCGTCATTTAATTTCAACGTTAAATCACGAACTATGGGATGGAGATCAAAAGATTTCGAAAGAGCTCTGATCAAATGAAAAATGGAGATTACTTTCTTTTTCGCACTCGTTGGAGCGAGTAGAAACTATGATAGGAGTATATTGGAGCATGTTGGAGTATAATGCGACGCGAACAAACCTTTTAATGCATGGACGAGCAGCGTAGCCTTTTTCTGACAAATCAATCATGAAATATTTTTAACATTTAAATATGAAACATAATTTTTTCTGTAAATATAAAATATCCTTTTTTTTCTTTTTTCGGAAAAAATCTAATTAATTTAAAAAAATATCACCACAAAATCATATTGCAATGTAAAATATATGCGTACGTTACAAAGGATAACTCCAATAAGACTTATATTTTCTTATAAGTTTATGTCGACAGCCACGAAATATCTCTTTAATTTTCAGCGTTAGTAGAAAAATAACATTTTTTTTCTTGAAATAAGTGTACTCACGGTTCGCTTAGTGCAGGATTAGAAATGTAACAGAAGATTAGAAGGTAAATGCGCGTCATCGTTAGTAATTACTGATGTGCGAAAAGAGATTCTGGAGTTAGCTGCCAGTTGATATTAACTTGCTGATGTGGATTGCCTGCTCAATGTTGTGACACTGTTCAGTGTTTTTGGCCCGATGTCATTATCGCGCGCGCGATGATCGTCTTTGTGAGCTAGACAGTAGTAGAGCGTGCACTAAAATTAACGAAGAGGGCACGGTAATAGACTCTGATGTGGGGGCTGCTGTTATGATGATCCCTCCTCTTCGTCTTCTATTGCGCGTCATTTACTAGATAGTATCACTTGGATTATATTCTTTATTTAATTTGGCGCCAGTGGTTGATATCAAATCTTTTATATAAATGGTACATATCGTTAGAGTTAAGTAAATAATAAAAGTAGTACCGTTTCAGTTTTATTTTTTATTTACTACAATAAAAATAGTAATTACTTGGTTTTATAATTCGGTACACATTTTTTCTTTTCGAGGAGTACATAACTCTTTTTTTTACTTTTTCTTAAAAAGGTAATTTTTTTTCCATATACCAATTTATTTACCTCGTTATTCTGTACATATTAAGATACAAGAATTCTTGTTAAATGGGTGAACTTGAATTTCATGAACTTGATCACGAACCTGATCACGAACGAGAACTACATCCATCTCATCGACCTCCGGCCACCACGGCGATGGTATTGCGGTATTGTTCTTCTTTAAAACTAAAGTGACTGAGTGCCATTTGCCTTTTGCGTGCGAACCGGTGCATTCGTTGTTCTTAGCTTCGAACAGCAAGTATTTGAAACGTACTAAAGTATAACAAACAAAAAGCTAAAGATAGCGATTTTTATAACTAAAGATTATTATCATGTACATTGGTGTATGACGTGCCGTAGTGAGAAAATTTGTGACTTGATCAAAATTAACCAATTTCATATTCATATAAATTAAAGGTGAGCAATGTGATCTTCAGGATTAGAACTTGGAAAAAGATCTACGACGCGCGCTTTTATACTTTAATTTCAAGCACAATAGAAGAAATTAAAGAAATTAGTTTACGAAAGTCAAGAGATGAAAAACATGATCCTTACAATTAAAAATTTATTTATCTAATTTTATTGTATAATTATGACTGTGTTCGGGAAACACGCGATCAGCGCTTTTGTATCATTTTATCTTCATTTAACGTAAATCAAAGATGAAATGATACAATAACGCAGATAGCGCGCTAACCGAACGCAGTCAACATTGTAAGATTGGAAGATGGAAGATCGTACCCTAAATTGAAAATAGAAGAAGAAAAATTGTGTTCTAGCATAATTCAATGACAAATTAATTTTATACACTTTCTCGAATTTTTCGCATAAATCTTAAGTGAGTAATGGTTTTCGAATTTAATTTTTCCAAGAAACCGTAAATTCCTTCAAAGTGCGCTTGCTGTATAGCATTCGTTAAGCATTAAGAATTCATCACACGAAACGTTCTGTTTTACGCGACGCAAGTCAGTGATTATCAATCTTGTGTCACTTTTAATACGGTACTCCGATCTCGAATCGTCGGTCACGATCGATGAATGCGTGACATCCGGTGCGACCCGTCGCGACCACACGAAGAATTCGTCAGTATGGTGGCCGAGCTAGCTAGCATTTCCACGGCGACGATCGACGGAAAATCATCGGACCCTGGTAGCACCTCGAAACATCACAAACGACCCAAATGGATTCAAACGGCGACGCGTGAGTCGATCTATAGCGTTCTGGACAGCAACGAGAATATCGCAACGAAAAGTTTTCCTCCGAATGTCCACGGCAAGATCGTACTGATCAGCGCGGTGAAGGACGAACCAAACCAGAAGTTAGAAAACGAGCAATCGGAATTACCATACGTCAGGTTATCATCTGAAAATCAAGCATCGTCGATTCTCGAGGTCGAGGATGAGAACACTCTTTACAGCGTGGTAAGAAAAAAACCGAAGAAAGTGCGGTTGCTAGAAACGCCCTCCGAAGCGAACGAGGAGGTGATTCGACCTATAGATAAGATTCGCGACATCGATCCCAACGAAAGGCACGAGCAGCAGCAACTGGACCATAAAGACGTGTCCAGGCGAGTCGAAGTGAGAAAGTGGCTCTACGACACGCCTAAACAGTCCCCTTCGAATTCGTTGGAAATGTATTTCGATCATTCAGGATACGAGAATACCTGGCCTGATCAGGAGAACTTGGTAGCGTTGCCTCGAGGAGTGGTAGGCCTCGTGGGTCCCTATAGGATATATGGAAACCCTAATGAGAGGAGAGAATATATGCTGCAAGAGGAGGAACTTGTTGAAGAGGTAATGGTAAATTCCGCCAGTAAACAAGTACAAGAAGAAGAGAACAAGGACGAGCATCGTCAGAGGGCGAAATGGAAAATCAGGGAGGACGACGAGGAGACCTTAGTACCGGATATCCGAAATCTGTCCGGTTTCGTGGAAACGAAGACGGATATTGTCAAGATGGAGAATAATGATTGGAAGAACGAACGAGAATCAGTAACGAAAGTGAATAAATCGGATTGTGTCGAAGGGATTCTGTTTGGTAAAGAAGAATGTGCGGTGGATGTACCAGATACGGTATCTGCAATCTCGACAACGTCGATGAAGGAGAAATGGGGTGAGAAAATCTCTTACAATAATCTCTCGCGAGATATTTGCGAATTTTTATAATTTTATGAATATTGAATTATTTATTGCTGAGCAATTAAAATAGAAATACAAATAAATAATATTAATTAAAATAATACACAAATAAGTGAAGAAGGCTATATTCAAAACGGAGTTTAGTATTTAAAAAGATAAATTAAAATATATAAAATTTCCTAGCTCGAGATTGTCAAGCAAAAAACTATAATAAATAAAAAGATCAAAAACACGAGTCAACGATATATGGTAAAACATACTGAATGTACACTGTCGATTGTAACTTTTTTTTTTAGTACTCTTGTTATTGCGAATTATGGATTCTGATTCATCTATTAAAATCTATTATATCGTGGGACTAAATATATAAATAAATAAGTGATTGACAGTTGGTTTCTTCTCTTCTATCGTAGCTCTTGCTTATTTGTAAATTATAATCAGATGCGTTCAAAACGCTGCGAAACTACAAAATCAACTAGACGATAACGGCGTGTAATTCGGCAAAGTAGGTATGTCGTCCACATTCGGTATGCAAGGCAACACGCATCTTACGGTATTGTCCGACAAAATGGACTCGAGTAGCGGTAGATAGTACCAGGTATGCATACACATCGGTCTCTTGATACGTGCGGTTCGTAACTTTGTGAACCAACGATTAGGTCAACATTCGATTAGAACTGCATTTCTATACACTTGCTTGTCTATCCTGCCTGCTTTATTCGAACAACGGTGAATTGTCTTGCTCGAGTCTAAAATTAGATTCTACGGGATGAGAGAGACTCGAACCTTCAGCAGTTCAAAAGAAGATAAACAGGATAGCAATGTTCTGTTTCAGAGAGCAGTAACGTTCTGAAGATATTATTCAGTTTCAACGGTTCTTCTTTTTTAGAGAGAGAGATTTTAGTAAATTTCTTAATTAAAAAAATTAATTCTCTGTGCGTACACTTTAGTTTTTTTTAATTACTCATTTGAAATATTAGATATGGAAAAATATGGAAGATGAAAAGACTTATAACTGGAAATATATGACTCGAAATTTTCGTATACTTCTCTACGTACGCTTCAAAGGATTATGGCTGAGTCATTCTTGACCCGTACTCTATAATCAAAAAGTTTTACATTGCTCTGCATATGAATGTAGCACAGCAGTAAAAAAGCAGCAGTTTTTTCGAGTTTTAGATCTTGTACACTCCTACGATGTAAAGCATTCGGAATATTGTTTGTTTTTCTTTTTGTAAAAGCTCACGTATTAAATCATTATTAAATTTAGTCTCCACAGTGACGTTAAAAAATGAATTAATGATATTGACGATTTTTTGCATTCTCCAAGTATTTCATTGTTCGAGAGTTAAAATGAGTATTCACGTACGCAGCTTTCTAGTCAAGTATAGTTTGTTCTTGCTTTCTTTCGAAAGACCTCTCATTAAATGGTTCGATATGATACACCTCTTCGGCACAGCCGCCATAAAACAACTACGGCAGCATATATCACATGAATCGCGAGCCGCTCACGACTTTCACCATTTTTACGATTTTTACACACCTTGTACCATCCAGTACGATCGGCATTTTACGATCAGTGTTATCGGGATTTCATTATCGCAGCTCTTAATTTTATTCGCTCTTTATTCGTCTCGCTGTTTGTTTCCTATATAAGTTGACCGGTCGAAACTTTTTCTTTTTATGCGAACGCTCGCATTATATCTCCTTGGAGCGATGCGTTGCATTTGAGCGGATGTGGATTTGCATCGAGGAAATTAGAAAGCATGCATATCAAGCGTACATGAGTTATTCCATCGGAATTGACGGGAATACGAAATACGTGATATAACCGCTCCAGGCTCCATTGTCTTCTCATGGATCTCTGTAATTCTTCAACGACTCAGAGGCGTAAAAATCGAGCGCGAGCAAGAGAAAAGATCTATTATCCTTGCACATAACTCTTTTGAGGTCATTCCACTGTGCCATGAATTGTTTTCTCCTCCATGTGTCGCATAGAGAAAAACTTCATTTTGTGATAACATACGATCGATGCGAGCATGAAAAGTGGAGGAATGAGATAATTTTGAATAATGTGCAATATAATTTTACGTAATAATTTTAAAAAGAATTAGACTTGAAAAAAATTCTTGCATTCGGCATTCCGTAAATTCATTTGCGATAGTGACATAAAAACAGGAATATATCAGACAATAATAAGTATTTTATTCGATTTAGATTTTTAATTGGAAAGCAAACTTTGCCGACAACAAAATGTAAAATAATATAAAGTTTAATCCATGCGAATCCTCGTATTATTTACCACGAAAATATTAATGATATTTAAAAAATAAAAATACATACACGATTACATAATTATAAGTCATAAACCACACTCTGCAGATATTAGAAATAACTAATTAGATACCTATCAAGTGCTCGACTGCTCATTAATTAACACACTCGAGTTTATACCGCAATCCTTTCACTAGCGGAAAGTCGATGAAAAGTGATAAGAGAATAGGGGATCTTGTTACAGACAAATTAGCTAATTATCTCGAGATTAAACGTATATGTGGAAGAAACGGATGGGATACTCGAGCACTTCCTCCTCGACTGCTGTGTAACTTACTTTCGTGTTCTACTCCGAGCAACACCATGCCCTGACTCCATTAATCGTCGCATAGCTTCAATCTGTCAGCCATATGACGCCACCGTTACTAAAAGCCTCCTGACAGCCCTCAGTCACTGTTACACATAACTGATTTTCTGCAGTTAGATGATGCAGCTGCATCGCCGAATACCGCCGCCGGCCTGTATACAGTTAACCACTTTTCTCGCAGTACGGCGGCGCAGCGGTGCACTGAACGCGAGTCGCAATTGCATCTGTGCATCTGTATATACGCACGTGCCTTCTATTCGCGAATAATCATATTATACAGTTTCGACTTTTCGACACAGATGTTCTCTCGTCGAACGACTCGATCGCTGGCAATCCACCTAGACATGGTTGCCACAGACCGGGAAAACCGGGAAAACCGGGAAAAGTCAGGGGAAAATGTCAAAAGTCTGGAATTTTGAAATTTGCTCACAATTTCCTTAAATTGCTCTTTTTCCAAATAATTGTTATAATTTTTTAATATTATATCTGACGTTTATAATAGAATACGTTCAAAACTTGCACACTTTAAACGATTTTAATCAAATAATTAAAATTTATATTTTATTCAGTATTTTTATTTGATCGCTCTTTTTCGTAACTGCATTCTTTTTTCCAATACTAATTTATTAATTATTTTTTGTTGGCTTGAATTTACACCCATAATTTTAGTATGCTACCAAGTCTTTTTTGCGTTGTTTTTAATAATAAGGTATAGGCTAGATTTCCTACAACTCTTGACTTTAAATGTGTTAAAATTTACATATTTTATATTGGAAAGTTTTCCATTTTCATCTGGAAAATCTGGAAAAGTCAGGGAATTATAAAATTTATTTTCTGTAGCAACCCTGCTAGATCACTATTAAAGTGCTGTCGCGCGAGTAACGACGATACGCATGGTGATAAATTTGCCCGAACAAATTGTAAAAGCGGTAGCAAATCGCAATAAAGAAGATTCAAATTGAGAAAGAATCGAGGAAGTTCTTACTAAATATTCTTTACGTTATTTTATACGAACGATTATAAATTTGAGATAATTCTCAAAGCATTACTAGACGTTTTCATAACATTTAGCAATCAGTACGTTATCGACACTCTTCAAATAATATACTCTTTTTTTGTTTTAAGTTTCTATCTTGAACTTGTAAGCAATTCCGTTATGACATGATAAAGCTGTCGCGTGTGTGTTTTTACGAGCTGCGCCTCCGATCGTCAACATCTTTACGTAACTCGCGCGAAATAGAATCCGCCGTAATCTTTCAACCTAAATAAAAAGATTAAGCATCCATAAAATCATCGTCATACCGTATCTATGTTTGTCTTTTTTACCATTAATTTACTGCGATAATAAAATCTGCGTCGACGATTGCACGAGGACTTATGCAGCAGTCATTAAAATGCAGTATCGCGTACAAAAATATTTCCTCATTGACGACATGACATGTTATTCGGTCGCAAGATTTCTTGCGGTTCCTGCTTTCGTGTTTTCTTGTAAGCTAGTTCTTTTTATTTATTAATTAGCAGCGAGTATTTATGTGTAATTGCATTTGCACATCTGTTACCTTTAGTGCATCTTTAACGTCAACGATATCGGGCACGACATGTTAAGAAACTTTATGCAAATTGTGTGTACGAATGATAATTATCCATAAATTAAGAAAAAAAGATTATTCTAAAAGAAATTGCTTTTTTTCCCAATTAAATTTCTTCTTAAGCTTTTTAAGCTTTTTTTAATTTTTCTCTAAAGATTTCTAATGTCATTATTGTAATCTCTTTTATTATGACCCGATCGGGTGTCGAAATATATTTGTACTGCTTATCGAATATTAAAAGTTATTGTTTGGGTTGTAGCCCTTCTACTTTATTATTAATAATTTTCTTTAAAGGATTTTTTTTCTTAGTTATCGATTCCTTATACGCTCCCGAAATTTGGCCATTTAAATTCGGGATGCGCTGTATAATAAGTTATATAATAGCAAATAAGTTACGATTTGATCATATAATTTTATTAAATATACATACATTACATGTACAATAATAATAAAATTACATATACGCATGTTATCAAATCGTAATTTACTTCCTTTTAACATTAAAACATGAGTGTTAAAATAGGAAAATTATATAGTATATGATAGATATTATTAAAGTATATTATACAGATACAAAAAGGAGAAATTAGGATATTTAAAATATTAAAAATTATGACATCTAACTCTTTTTGCGTTAAATTTGAAGACCACAAGCAAAACGAACGAAATGTACCCTACGAAGGATTAGATACGTGATGAAACAAGATGAAGTGTACGAATGACAGTAGAGGAAAAAAAGGAATACAAAAAAGTGTACAGTGTGTTCACGGATTAAAATTACAAATTACATCTTCTAGCGAGCGAAATACATTAATTATGAAACGTTAAGTATGACTTATGTAAATAAAAAAAAACGCGTAAAAAAAGTATTTCGTACAAAATGTCACATGCAAAGATGTGGGACGGACGACGAAAGTGGAACACAAGAGAATTTATGAATTTTGTGGAGAAGAAACTGTTTTTATCTTCTTGTATGTGTATATCTCTTTCACCAGCGTTTATTTTCACAACATGAAATATTTTCTTAATAAAGTTGCATTAACCGCAATATTTTTACATCTACGGAATTGATTAATGTTCTCGAGATCTCATCAATATGAAAGTATTAATATATAAAAAAATGTAATATAATGATAGTAACATAGTAATAAAGTTAATTAAAAATAACTTTTGAAACTCTTCAGTTTTCGATCATACATCCTGAAACATTCTGAACGTTTTGAAGGCGAAACATTATTTAACTTTCTCTACATTATCCAAAGAATCATCTCGATAATTTCAGTCTTTATCGAACAAAAGAAATCGCAGTAAACGATTGTATCATTATTTGCGTTAATCCGCAATCGACCGATTATTCGATTCGATTCTCATATTGTGTGAAGTAAATGTAAATGTCAACATTACCTCTTCTTTATAACCATAACTGTTAGACGGAGTAATTGACAGATAATGACTTGACATTAGACACGGAAAATGCTGTTAAACGTTAAAGAGCTGACGGATCAATGTTATATATCGTTAATGGACCGATACACTATCACGCATCAGTCATTATCATCACTGATAATTCGCAGATGCCAGGTGGTAGTTGCTGCTGGTGGTGGTGTCTTCTTCTTTGCCTCGTAACTACTTATAATAGACCAGCTATAATAGACTTATTACGCGTAATCGCGGCGGCGGCTTGTCTATTAGGAGGATCATTATAGGAAACTTCGCGACAAATTAATCTCAGCAATTTGCTCTGGCCGCTGCGCATCAAGGGCGCATCGCGTCTAATAGTTCTAATACCCTGATACTCAGATGATCATGATGGAATATTCCTCGGGCGCGTGAATTTAACCCTTCACCTTAGAACGGATCCTTCCGCGCTCCAGGTCGACGATTAACCTCTTGCTTTCTCGGGTATTATTGGCGTGTACTAACGAGGGTGATTAGTGTATTTTACACAGAAAACAAACGCAAAAATTTTGAGGGGATTCATTAAATTTGCACCGTTAGGCCGGAATACACAGACACAGTCGATTATAGCGGTTCACGCAAGACCAAGCGTTTACAACTGGGTTTTATAACTAGATATTGACTAATGGTGATCTGTGTGAACTGTAAATAATACTTGCGTTCCAGTTAATTATTCTATTCGTTCTGTCTTCGATTTTTACATATTTTTTATTAATACGTACTTCAAAATATTATACATTCTGAGAGTGTCATTTTGAGTATTATTTTTTCCAATGTAGATTCTATCCTGTCCATTTCAACCAATGTAGGTTATTAATTTTAACCTTTTAATTCTTAGAACTAGAAAAAGATGAAAAGTAAGTTGAGCCAAGATTAGAGTTAATCTACAGTGGTAGAAGACAATTGTTGGCACTACCGCGAGTTAAACGTCGATTAGCTTAACCGAAGATTGATGAAAGAGGCCCTAATATATTCCAATATATTGAAGAAGAAAAACTAGTAAAAAATGTTTCCGTGGCAGATTGTTGCTTCGCAGTCTTTTTTCGCGCAATGTTTCGCTTAAAACACTGTCAAGTCACCCTCATCGGATGCACCGAAGCGCGAGCGTAAGTGAGTCACAAGAATAGCGGAACCTTCGGCAGGATGGCCTGTTCGATTTGAAGAGCGACACGAGCGATGCCCCCCAAGGCGCTCGCTATCTTCTCGACATTCTCGCTAGATAGTAAAATAAAAGCAACGTGTGCTCGAGAGTACGCGATCGTATTGATGGATGCTGCGAAATGAGGCTACGAGAAAATCGCATCATCACCGTCATCATCCGAGCCACCACCACCTGCCATCGTCTGTGCACCGTTCGATATCCCCAAAAGAGTCGATGCTCCTTCGAGAGCGCAGCCGAGTTACCTGCGCCACTTGGTACCGCGTTATCCTCACGTGCACTTCTCGTTATTCGTTGTTCGTCATTCGGTTGCAACGTTCTAGCGAGAGCTAAGTGATGGACGACAATGCCGCTGACGATCCGTCACTACGATAGTTTCCTCCTAACGAACGTACAGGTAAACCTTTCGATGGCGCCTTCTGGAATTAGCGCAATCTAGGATAAGATTTGCCCATCAAAATCAAATTGCTTTGTTTCCGTAAAGATTATTTAGAGAGTTTCTTCTTTCATTTAGATCGATTAGAGTATCAAATTTTATGTTTTATTCATGACTATTTTAATTAAGAATTTACGTCGATTTACATATTCAAGTCCCATTTTGCTCGATCCCGAATTGTTTCGTTGTTCGATTTCTAAATCTAACTCAAGCTGAGTTTGAAGCGAGATATTGTGCTTATTTTTTCTAATATAGGAATTCTTATTTAATTTAAGTTAAAATAGATTTATTTTACAATGGTGTGTCGAAAATCCACAGACATGGAAATAATTATTTTTTTAAATAATTAATTTGAAAATAGCAAGTTGCTAAATTCTTTTCACGAGAGATTAGAATTTTTAAGTATTATAAATGGTACTTTTCAAGTACTGACTTAGACGCTTAGAATATCGTGAATGTACCGTAATACCGCAGACAGCGCGTCTATATAACTGTTCCTCTTGATCATTCAAGTTTAAACAGTGATTGACTTTAAATCTGTTTAGAAAAACGCTGGCTATTATAACATCGTCGTAACTCTGTGTGTGTGCGTGTGTGAGATGCAACTTACAACTTTGTAGTATACGTGCTGACGTATGACTACTTTGTGTCCTAATTTGCTTTTGGACCGCCTAATATGTGTGAGATCTTACAACTTTGTAATATATGCGCTGTACGATTACATTGTACTTTACGTCCTAATTTGCTTTAGGACCACCTAAATTGAATTTTTATAAATAAAAATCACAAGTAAAATACGATCCGTTAACTTGGTCAACAAATAATTAATCAAAATCTTTTTTCGAACGTCATATGGCCTTATCGATTCGATAAATCTCGAGGGAATTATAAAAATGATGAACCTTGCGGGACTCGTGTCGCTATAGATGATGATTGTCACTGTTGATGAAGCGCGATAAGAAAGAAACATTTCTTCAATCGATGCTTAAAGCCGGTACTATATAAGATGCAGAACGTGGATTGCAGGTTGCAAGCTTGCATCCAAGCCAATCCGATGCATCAATTTTAAAAGTGACGCTTCGAGATATTGGCCGGATGCAACAAATTTGCAATCTGCGTCTTATGTTGAACCGGCTTAATATGCCACAAGTGCGAATAGTACTTACTGCAGGCGCACGGCAAATACATAGCAATTTGCGCTACGTAATGATACTAATTTCACCGATTCCATGGAATTAGGGTTATGCTGCACTAATGCTATATCCTTTCTGTGAGACCAATTGCATGCAATGTTTTTTCTATTTGAGTTCATATGCACAGTTTCACGCGGTTTAACTTTGTACTTGGTGACAAAATCGATTTGATACGCGAATGATTTTTGCCTTTATTTGTGCGTTGGTTTCTTAAAAAAGATTTCTCTTTATCTTCAAAATGCACTCTAGATACATTACCGGCCAAAAGTGTAAAAACACACAAAATTTGAGACTAGTCCAATAAAACACTAAATACTTAAAAGTTTAATTCATGCCTTATTCAATATTTTTTCATTAATTTGAAAGCAAATATATATTTTTAACATAATTAATTAACATAATACTGTATAATTTTAAAATAATGGACTATGGTTTGTTTTAAAAGCTGAAAGAGTTTCCTATCATAAAATAAATGAACTTATAATTAGATTACTCAGATTTAAAAAAAAGTAATTGAATATAAAAGTGGCTATTTTGACGAAAAAAGTACCTAATCCTCTTTACTGTTTTTCTTATAGTAAAAAATTTTGTAAAAAATACTTTTTAAAAATTATTTTTCATTTCATTATAAAGCAATGAATAAAATAATAAAAATATGTTAAATTATAATGTACATATAAGTTTGATTTTATTCCATATAGCAGACATTTTTAATTAATGGTTCAAAACTTTTTCGGCAATGCATATCAATAAATAGGATTGCCACAGACCTGGAAAACCGGGAAAATCGGGAAAAGTCAGGAAAATTTCAAATTCATTTTCTGTAGCAACCCTGAATAAAGATACGATCATTTGAATAATTCACTGAAATAAAAAATACATTAAAAGAATAATTCTTTTGTTTACTTGTAAAAAAAATAGATACATATAATGATATTTACATGAAGAAATTTTCTAATACACAGAGTATGAGTGTGAGAATATTCCTCTATAAGCATCACCGTCATTAAGCGGACTAAGCTTTTGTAAAGAATCCATCGCGAAACATTGTTGCCAAGGTATACTCACGGTGTCTTCTGTACCTTTCACCTCTTCAATCTCTTTTGGCGTCCTTTGTATTAGCTCGCGCCAATGCACCATCATCGCGTCATTCTCGAATCAAACACATGTCTCTGTTCCGGGATGTACGATGATCTTCAAGCTCGTTAACCGCGCGACGAGTGACGCTTTTAGCCAGCTGTCGCATGCGTTGACTCTTGACTCGTGACTTTCTCGCTGCAATTTGTATTACGCGCGATACGAACGAGGATTCTGCGTGCAGCAGAGATGCATCGCATGGCATCGGCAACCGGGACGAGGAAGAAGGAACGAAGTAACGTTGATCTTTTCGAAGGATTGTAGTGCGTCAAGAGTGTGCATGTGCATGCGTTCTGCCGCGGACTTGCGTTCGCGGAAGTAACGGAACGAATCGAAGAGGAGCTTATTAACTAGTCTCGATGGTCTCGAGTACAACCGCCACTTATTATTATGCGCACTATAATTGTTATATCCTGTTCGTTGCGGATCACTATCTGATGCCAATGTCGATCTCCGTTCCAAATAGGCCATCAAAAGCATTACTCGCTTAGAATTTAGCCTCGATACTCGATTACTTTATTAAGCAATTTATTATGTGAAAGCGAATCCTTATCAACACTCTACAGAATGTCATAATTCTTTAAGCTTCATTAAGTATCTATCGCGAGAATTAGTACACGAAATATCGTATGCACTTTTGAAACGACGGGAGATAAAAGAAAAATCGAGGCTAATTGGAACCTTAGTTTAATAGCTATTTCGAAATATTATTTTTTTATCATGCACATAAATATTGTTTCACTCGTTGAAATAATTACATTTTCCCCAGCAGAATTGAAATCGAATTAACGAATGGAACAAGTAATAATTTTATAGAAATAAAACTAATAGAAATAATATAGTTGTATATTAATATACCTTTTAATCTTATCGTTAAAAGCTTTCTAATTTGTCTGAAAATGTCTCAATCGCATCATGAGACTGTACACTTTAATTACAAATTGTAATTTAAATTAAATAGAGAAAACGATTACGACACGTAATAAAACCGTTTTACATTTTTTCAAGAATTAAATAATTGTTTGTCGGATTAATGTTACGAGTAATGACACCCTGAAAGAACAAATTGGCTGCTGCAGTAAATTAGATGGTAAAATATGTCATAGTATTTTTAATTGGTTGCAGCAGTCAACTTTTGGTTGCGCAACCAAAAATTGGCTGCTGCAACCAATTAAAAATGCCATATTTAGTCAATCTTTCCTTTCAGTGTAATTTTAGGTGATTTGTTCACGACAACATTTGTTTGTAATTATTTCATTTGTTAAGTAAAACGTACATTTCGTAACATACATATTTCATTAAAAACTAGAAAAATGATTTCTATACAGAATTGCGTAAACGGAAAATCCGGTGCGAACGTGTTAAATAAAATATGTCGCAATCGACATATTTCGCGACGTGAAATTACGTTAGTACTACGCGAACAATATAATAATTGTAAATTTATAAATAACTACATACATATAATGGAACCGCGCGTGATGAAGAACTTGCTGGTTTCGCCGTCATTAATTACACGGCACTACACTCACGGTAATTGCTAGCTATTTAACGCGCCGGAGAGCCGAACTTTTACTTGAAGAAGCCGCGTACGTTCTGGCAGGACTCAATGGAACAGCTTTTATTGTGTGTATTGTGTAGCTCCAACTACGCAACATCGCACGCGCCAGCTGTCTTAATTATTTCAAAAGCGTTTCCCTTTGCATGCATGTCACGTTTTATCGCTGATCTATTATGACAAAAGAATATAATATCCCTATATAAGAAAATCGTTCTGTACACAGATTGAAGACATAAGATTGAACGAGTAATCGCTCGCTTGACAAATGCAAATCTTCTCGCATTCATGAATCAATATATTAAATAACACATACATTTGTATGCATCGTTCGATGGTGTTGAAATGATTCATAAACTCGAATTAAAAAAGAATTAAGAGATGTAATCTATAATTATGACACAATAGAGACATGAAAAAAATTAATTATGCTAATTAAATTGAAATTATGGAGATTTTCGACTGAACACCTTTTAAAATTCGAGCAGTAAGATTGATTCGGACTTTCAGTATTGTATTAGCATACATAAATACATCGATGAGAGATCAATCAATATTTCAGTATATTATTCTGTTCTACATAGTGCGACTTTCTCGTTTCGAATTGGAATAACAGGTGCCGAACGTGATGATTCCTTGGTAATCCTTAACAATTTACGAGCAAGGGAGATGTACAAATCCGTGACTATACTTGACGCCGCGGGCACTATCGCCACAGAAATAGACGTATAAATTCTTTCAGCGAAAGTTACACACATTTCTCCGGCGACCCGGCAGGCCAAAGAAAGAAAGTAGCGAGAAGAAGCGGGGTTCTACTTTTCCGGCTGCTGCGCGTATCAGCCAAATATTGTATACCTATATACGAATGCGCGTTTCTTACATTTCTCTCTCCTATCTTTCCACAGCGAGCAATGAGCAGCACGACAAGGACAGCCTAAACGAGACCGGAAGTACAACAGGTGGCACCGTGGAGGGCGCGCCGAGTGGTGGCCCCAGTAGGGGTGACAAGACCAAGGACAAGGAAGACCATGCATCCGCACAGGCATCCACCTCGGCGCCACCGACCAGATCCTTGGTCTCCAGAATCCTGGCGAGGGCACGCTCGCCCGAAGATCTACTAGATCATTCGGAACCCTAGTAAAATCTATCATATATTTTCATCTCATTATATAGATACAGTGAGAGCAAAAAGCATTCGTACAAGGAAATTTGTTGGAAAAAAAGCTTTATTTGTAGAAAATTAACATTAATTAGCAATTTTATACAATAAATACATTCTGTTCTAACATAATTAAACAATCTTTATGAATACATTGTTATTAAACATCGAATCGACGTCAAATTCATATTGAAATCATCGTATGTATATCGATTCGACATCAATTCATTTTCCGCTGAATAATATTTACTTTTTAAATTCTTTTCTTTATTGGAGCGTGTTTATTTTGTATGTATACTGAAAAATTTTACGTTTGATTCCCTTCTCTATTTTTATTTTATCTTAATTTTCGATTTGATCCAAGTATTATTAGAATTAAATGTAGCGATGATCTTAGGTAATACATGCCTATCTTAGTTAGGTAACTGTATTCAATAGTCTACATTAAGCGTTACTTTTTTTGCTGACAATGAGTTCAACATTGAAAACTGATAGTCAGATTCAAAACAGGAAATATTTCTAAACATTAATTAAAGATATAAGACCTTTTTGAATATTTACAATGCAAATGTAACTATCCATGTAACTATTTACAAACAGTAAATAGGCTATATATAGTACAGTCGATCTTAGGTAATTCTCAAAGAGATTTTGATTGCTAATTTTGAATTTATATTTTGTGTCACAGCTCGCAATTATGGGTGGTTCTCTCGAACGTGTATGGCGAGTTGATCGTTGTGTTAACGTTGGCGGTATGCTTGGCCGAGGTCATGGACACGCCTGTGCCTTTGCTCAGCTTGCAGGTACAAGTGATCGAACTTGTTCGACCGGATCCCATAAATAAGTCATCTTATCGCGGATACCGCATTTGCCAAGAAAGCGAGTGTACTCTGGGATAACATGCAACGCATCCAAGTCTCGAAAGTAACGTTCGTGATGTCGGACTTAGAATTATCGTACCGTTACTTCACATAATCTGGGGAAAGTCCGAGTGTCGATTGGACAGCCTTGAACTAAAAACTCATTGATTCAGGATTCCTACGGAAAATGCTAGGATCCCATTGCAATGAATAATAATTAATTGCTCGTTTATATATATATTTTTTATCACATAATATCCACAGTTTGTAGAAAGTGGACTTGATTAAAAACATTCAAAAAGATTATCTACATCGTTTTGGAAGTGTCACACGATGCAGTTATTTAATAAAATCTGCAGTGTCATTTAAATTGATTTAATCTGAAGCTCAATTAACAAAATTTTCCATTTTATCATAACATATTATATTTGATTTAGATTTACTAACGAATCTTCCGTTAAAACGATTAATCTTTCATTTGCGTAATTTTAAAGCACAATCTTGAAAATCATATCCTCGCTTTAATCTCTGAAAGCACTTTTAATGTAAAAAATAAGAGACAATTGTGCTTTATATACTGAGAATATTGCCGGTATTAGAACTACATACATAATAGAATTTATCAGGATTAAAACCGCGTAGCGGTTCAACGTATATATATCAGAACTATGTCAAATAATCTCTACTGAAACGGGTATTTGTAATTGTGCACGCTACGAGATTACGAAGAGCTTATTCACATAAATTACAGATCAGGAAGAAACGTAGATGAAACGGTACGTCAACAAGTTTCAAGATAACCAGTTTGCTACGTTTATCAGTCCAATGACCTTTTCCGCGCAGGTGGTCCCCCCCGCGTTTAAAGATACTCCAAATCATATTCCTAGTATTTGTGTTCTGCATAACGGGCACGTTCGCCACTACACGAAGTAAACACAACTGTGTCTCTTTCAGGGTGTATTTCTCATGTACCTTTACGTGGGCAGCATCGCAGTCATCATCGGCATTTACATATGGGTACTGGTTGACAGCTGCGGCAGCTTAAGTCGAGGTGGTAACGGACTCGGAGACGCGGAACTCGGTGGCGCGTCACTTACCAGATTCGGATCATTAAAACGGGCACACATCTCCAGAGCCAGAACGGCGCCAACCAGTTTTTATATACGAGTCGGAGCGCTTTGTAAGAGATAGTGTTAATCCACTTAAAGAATACTGGCACGTAGTTTCGAAATTATTTCGTACTTTTATTTATCATGAAATTTTAGCTTTAATAGTCGACGGAAATCTAATTCGGCGTTTGTTACAAATATAATTTTATATTTATTTAGAGAATATATTTATTCTTATTGTTGCTAGATTTTGCTCCGCGTTAGAAAATTATCAAGTAAATGTCATAATCTAGCGTGTATGTTTTCAGTGTTCGGTCTGGCGACGCTGGTCTTCAACGGTCTAGAGATGGCGATGCACTCGATGATGCAGGGTGCCGAGTGCTTGACCGACGTCATCTTTGTGCATCCGGTGCTGCACGGCTTGTTCACCTTCTTGCAGATGCACTTTCTCTTTGTAAACTCGCAGGCAAGCATCAGTCTTACGTTAATTACATTACACCCAGTGCCGAGCTCGTGGCTAGACAATGCGTGAACGCGTTTCTTCGTTGCGCTCTGATGCGTTGACGGCTACGTATCGCTAACATCATCATATATCGCGTTCGAATCTAAACGAAGGATTTTTCAAGATTAAAGCTTTATTGTGTCTTTACTTGTTATCGCTTTGTTTTTTAGGTACTCGTAGAACGCTTCGGTCTTGCAGCCAGATTTGGCTTCACGCACCTCGCAGCTACAAATGTCGCGGTCTGGGCGCGTCTGGTGATTTGGGATACCGCGCAAGAATGGACTTACTTTGTACACTTGGCGCAACACGAACAGCAAACATCCGTATCTCCCTTGAGTCTTCGAGGATTCCCGGGATCCTTGACAAGACAATCGCGGGATCTTATAGGTATAGATTTCATTCTTCTTACTTTGGCGAATAAGTTTTTCTAAAGTAATTATACAATGTTACTCATATATATATATATATACATGTATGACCTATAATCGAAATCATCACCTTATTTCAGATGATTCTGTAGCAAAAGCAAGCAATTTCAAACCCTATCAACCTATTTCGAACGAGCAAATCTCACAAGTAATTGCGCTACAAGAATGCTTGAACACTAATACCTTGGGACAGCTGTGGACTTCAAGCATGCCTTTCTTATATCCTTTTATTGTACAATTTAGGTACGTATTATATTAAATATTAGCCTCGACTAAAATTATTTAATTCAATAATTTAATATTTAATTCATTCATCAATAAAATACACACATCAAGGATGTTTGTGAATGTACGCGGATATATATGTCATATTTATTGTTAATCGATTACGCATCATCAAGAAAAAATAATTAAAAGAAACAATATTTTCAAAAAGCGAGAGAATTCAAATTAAAAAATAAATTTTTTTTTAATTTCCGATAAAAAAGAAATTTCTTGAAAATTTCAGGTTTTCCAGTTTTTTCCAAAATAAACTCTGTACAAATCTAAGTTTTTAATTAAATTTCGATATGAAATTTTTATATTTTTTATTTTTTTTATGGAAGTCTTATTCCCTTTTAGAGGAACTCTCATAATATTCTCCTTTCAGCTTGATCGCCGCAGCGGTGACCTTCGTGATGGGTCAGAACGTCGGTCGGAGTAGATTGATTAAACAAAAATTCCACGGCAGCAAGGACTTAAATAGTCACACCAGAGTAGGTTGCGATGGTTCTAGCAAGGGTCTTTTTCTGGGTATTCTCTGCATGGTAGCTGGTATCGTGGTGATCCTCATCTTCCTCGTCGTGCGAGAGGATGAAAACTTTCCCTCCGCCACATTGTCGTGGCTTACATGCGGCACTCTGATCGGCATACTGACGCTGAGTAGTCTGATGACAGCCAGTGGTCTCGTGCAGGTGCGTCAGATTTCGGTAGTGACACGAGCGCCTGCCGCCCTGGACAACCTTCTGTTAAACGTGTCGCTCTTCGGGGTGCAACTCTACTCCGTCTTCACCATCGTGGTATGCGCTTGTTCACTGGCCATGTCAGATCACGACGAGACAGAGGACACGCGAGTTAGACATATCATGCTGCTGTCAATGTCAATCCTGCAGCTGGTACAGTGCTTCGCGCAGAGCACGCTGATCGCCGAAACGTCACGACGTTCCTGCATAACACGCTTCCAAATGCTGGCAAAACCCGGCCGCCAAGTGATCACTTTCCTATTGTTCAGCAACGCCGTGCTCTGGGCCTTTGATACTGTAATCACGCAAAATTGGCTATCGCAAGAGCTACAGCTTCGATTCTTCGGTGTGCTCGTCTGGGGTGTACTGTCCAGGATCGGACTGCCTCTTCTAATCTTCTACAGGTTCCACAGTTGCGTATTGCTACTGGAGGCATGGAACAAGTGCTACAGAACGCCACGGGGGGAACATCCTCTCAACTGACAACGTGGAATCTCACACAGACTCTCGTGCAGGTTCGTTGGAAGTAGTATAATCAGCAACGATTAAGGTTCTTGACTAGTCAGCACGGCCATATGGGATCGTGACATCATAAGTGAGAAATGACACGTTCAAGTATCTTATCGTTATTGTAAATAAAGAGAATCTGGGTAATAATGAGGTCGCTTTAAAACACTCGTAAAAATAGCCTGAAGCTATTCTTATTCCCCATCCCTAACAAATAATAAATGCCTAGTCATAAAAAGCATGTCAAGTACTCTCAATGTCATGTACCTATTACGACTATTTGATGACTGACGGGTGGGAGAAGGATAGTTTTGGTTAATTTTTACGAGTGTTTTAAAGTGTTTTAAAGCTCATTATTTTGGTTTACTCAAATTTTTTTTACTTATAAACGACATGCAAGAAAGTTTTCGATCGAGGTCAAGTTTGCATTCGAATGCATTCTTTTCACAGCTCTATTTTCCAAATTAAACAGTAAAAACATCTTTAAGTGTTTAAAAAATGGGGACAAGAATAAAACATTTTAATATCATAAAATTAAACACTTCTTTTTCAGTGTATATAGTTTCAATTTCAAGAAATTCTGATTGTTTTCAATTCGTGAGTGTACAATCTTAATTTAAAAAGAAAAAATTAATAAATTAAAGTTTGATTTCTGTGTAACTTTTGAATAAAAATCAATGTTATTTGATAAACTTAATGTCTCTTTTGTTATTTACAAAAAAAAACACATCATGTCAATAGACTGCATTCTGGCTTGCATGAACCTTACCATCCCGGGAGATCAATGCCAATGGAGAAGGAATATGCTTACAAGCGACTACTACGTCCAAATTCGCTGTCGTTGGACGCAATGCATCTTCTCCCCTATGTGGATAGCGCGAGCTGGCTGTACCTGGATCCGAATCCCATTTTTCCCGTACACCTACCGAGTCTGGATTACGACGCATCGTTAACGTCCGAACAGCATCGTCACCACCATCACCATCATTATCATTATCATCACCGCCACCGCGGCTGCCAGAGGAGACATCGTCGAGTACTGAGTGATCCCGGAGGATGGAACGCCGGTATTCGAATGGACGCGACGCGACACCGACGAGTACTCAGCAGTGCCGGTATCGATATTATGCGAGCGTCAATAGAGGAGGCCAATGAAGATAATCTATCGCTCGAGGAGGAGACAAGAGCGTCGACCTTCAGAAAAGTGCCATGGCACCCTAATTTGCATATGCTTAAAATTAGGAGAACGTAACGCAACTAAGTATACGATTGCATCAAAGAACAAAAGCGAATGAATATCTTGAACAAATCTAAAAGAAATCTTGAAAAGATTGAAAGATCTAATCTTTCCAAAACATTTTTAGAATCTTGTATTATTATTTGAAGCTTAATTGTTATTAAGAAGTAAGTGCATGTTAATTTCAAATTTATGATCGTACTGTTGTCATATTGTAAAATTTTTTCTAGTAAACTCTATATAATTCAAAATAAAATAATTATGATATTGCAACCTATTATAAATTGCTTTAAGCATGATGAATATCGTTAAATTGATAATTTACACACAATATACATTCGATACATTTAATGCGTCATTTGCCTCTGCATAATTATGACAGATTTTTATGAGAAATGCGAAAGATATTTCAAGAAAAAAATTTGGACTCAAAAATTGGTGGTGAATCATATTTATTGCTCCAATAACGAAACTTAATTTTACCTAATTTTTATCTAATTTTATCTGAAATAGAACGCTCTTTTGCAATGACCTCTGAGAATGCGATATATCGTTCGATTTCACGTGCAATATTTCTAGATTTTAAGTTCACGCTATAAATAATGTACAAATGATCGTTATAGACGTACGTCGTAGACGACGATAACGACGACGATACATTCCGTCGTCTCTATCGCGAGAGCCATTAGGATTGCATCGCATTCGTGAGAACGATGAGCGATGCAATGCTTTGTACCTTATTAATTAATGCTGAAAGAGTTGTAATTATTATTCGCGAGCGTATATTTTTGTACATATTTATTGCAAATATTTTATATATGGATCTGATACGATAACACACGAAACAGAATTCTTAGTAGAACTCCGTTTGTTACATCTATTTAGAGGTAAGACTCTACTTATTATTGGATATAATCTAAGGAAAGTAATAAAATTTCTTTTATAATAGGTTTTCCCCTCATCCTATATATATATATATATATAT
>NW_017296201.1:787703-802065 GCF_001594075.2 Trachymyrmex cornetzi
CTCCGAGCGCCTCCACTCATAGAAAAACTATTACTAGCATATTGTACCCCTCTTGATACTATATACAAATTCAATAAATATATCATTTCATATCTTTAAAGATAGCGGAAATATTCTAACAATAAGTGGAGAGAGTTACTGCCCGACCCTGTATATATATATATATATATATATATATATATATATACAATATATAATTACTCATATAGAAAACTATTTGATCTACTGTTAACGGGTTATGCAAATTTTACCATTAATAAATACGCAGCCAGTATTCACTTCAATTATCTTGAAAAAAAAAAGTATTCAAGATAATTAAAAAAATCTTAAAGTTTATATTCTTAAGATGATTAAGATTATTAGTTCGCAAACAGGTATTTTCGTATTCAAATTATTAATTATGATAAAGTAAAAGAAAACTATCATCTCTAATGACTATTATATTTTGTAAGATTTTTAGTAAACGCTTAATTCGAGAAGTTTCTCTCTCAAAATATGATCGTGATAAATGGAGTTCTGCTTGCGGTGTCTAATTAGAAAGTAGGTCGCATTATTTTGTTACCTTATAAGTACTCAACAGTTTATATCTATTTCGCGTACGAAAAAATAACATTATTTCGTGTCCAATGCTTTATTTTATATCAACGTACAAATATATTGCATTTTTTGGACGAACAAATAGCAAGGCAGTGCCGATTTAGTTAATCCTCTTTAAGTCGCAAAAAATATTAATCGGTTTCAACCCTAAAATGATACGTTTTGTCACAGAAATGACACATTGGGTATGACATACCTAATTCAATTTTAGTTCCTAACAACTTTCATAAAAATGAATACACTACAACAAATTTTTTCAATCGAAATGCCAGACATTAAGGGACATAACAGTAACAAGCAAATGTATATAACTTTATTAATTAATAAAAAGAGGTATAATAACAAAAGGGAACAGCAATTTTTAAAAAACAAAAGATTTTTTAGGATTATCAATGTGAATACACAACTAATAAGGAATAAAGCCTTTAACAATCAAACTGAATTTTAGGTTCTTAAATAATTTGATGTAAATTTATACACTATCTATGTAGTTGTTTTAAATTACGCTGAATTGATTTTTCGATCTTGAAATTCAAATCTGACCGAAATATAGTAGTAAAATCACAAAGTAAATCCTAATATGAACTTTCGATCGTAATTATTAAAAAATTTGCTCTTTCCTTACAAAAAAGGGCATCTGTTCAACTCCGCCAGGTAGGTTAGTTAACTTTCTATTTAAATTATAGAAATACCGATCTTTAAAAAAAAATGAGTGCATCATACCCAGCGTGTCATTTTAGTGTTAAATAATTTAATGTGTAGTTTGCTAAATTTTCTATTTTTCTTGCGATTAATAAATTCAATGGCGATTAATTATACTATTAACAATGGCGATAAATAATATTATTAACGGCACTGATATAGAAATATTAAGCAAGATAAATGTTAAAAATTAAATTTCAACAATTATACGTAGATAATAGAATAAAAAAGAATACTTACATGTGTTATATCGATTTTGCGAATCGAATATATTTGACTATGGCTTGTTTATGGCACGAAAACATACCTATCTGAGAAGCTGATAAGACTAACGTAGTACGATACAGGGGCATTAAAGGTAATGAAATGCAACATACATATAATAAATTCATTTTTAAAAAACCAAAGAGCGCTCTGTAATATATAACAAATTATATTGATTCACAGTAAAAGTTCCTTCGAAGATGTAGATATATCACTGATGTATGTTGTTTGTGTGTATACGAGATAAGGAAAAAGTCCGAACCGGTAAAATATCTTGAAAATAAAACATTTTTAAGAAAAATATTTCATGCAAAAGTTGTTAGAGTTTAAAATGATCTACAACTTTTGTATGAAATATTTTCTTCAAAAATGCTTTGTTTTCGAGATATTTCACCGGTCCAGGATTTTTTCCTCATCCTGTATATGTCTATCTGGTTTTACATTTATACATATACACACACACCACACACACGCATACACACACACACACATACACACACACACACACACACACACATATATATATATATATATGTGTGTGTATACATTTTTATATATGGAGCAAGAGATAAACAAATGCTAGCATTTTTTTTAACTCATTAAAGGCGCCCATTTTATTCCTGAACTAATTCTTTAATAAAATTCTTTAATAAAAATTCTAATATTAATTTTAAAAGTAGAACAGACATAATTTCCAGAAATCTAAGTGGGACAAGTAATCCAAAATCGCACTGGAGATAATTCAGAAAAGGAACAGCAACAAGAATATAGAATCTTCGGGATCCTGTTGACGCATACTAACATTAATTCTATGTTTAAAAGATCCCTTATAAATTATCAGTTCTTTCCAATATAAGTTCTTTCTTAACACTCATCGCAATGTTAAAGGAAAATTAACATAAATCAGCCTTTAATGAGTCAACTAACCGAGATGATACGCTCTCCGTATTCGTTGTACAGTGATTAAATCACGATTAGTCGAGACCAACGTCATCATGAGGAGACGATTTCGGGGGATTAAAACGACCAGTCCCAGCACCAGGAAAACCGGGCATACCGCCCGGGAAATTCATCCCGGCAGCGCCAGGCATACCGCCAACACCGCCAAATTTCGAAGCCATCTTATTGATAAGAGCCATTACCTTGGGATTGTTCTGGTATTTGAGGACATTCGTCGGATTCGTCGAAATCTCCCTGAAGGCCTCGGCCACTTCCGGATCCTACACATTCATTCATAAAAACAATCAAGTTGCGCATCAAGATTCATTAAAATTATACGCGATTATCGATAAAAATTATATATTTAATTTCTACTCAATTTCTCGTAATCTTAACTGAATCATTTATTCCTATTCAATTTATTACTATTTCCTTATTTAGAAGTAAAAGAAGGAAATATATGCTTGAACGTGGAATATTTATTCTTGATAAGTTTAAAACGCGATTAAAATTGGTTCTTTAAAGTCAGAAATTATGTAGATCTTTCTTTAATATTCTAAAATGTGTAACTGTAAAGTCTATTCAGAGATAGTCATTTTTGTAGCTTTCAGATATGAGCGGGAATAAAAAATATCTTCAATAAGTGTTTATTAAAAAAGTAATTAAAAATTTTTAAGTCATTATATAAAATCTCTAAACAAAATAACTTTTATTTTAAAAAATAGTTAATTGCGAATGTATACATTTAAACCAGACACGCTATATATACGTATACTAAAATTGATGAAGTTTTAATATCGAGAAATATTTTTGCATTATATCACATTTTTCTATGCAGTAACACGTGTAACTCGTTATATTTTCCAAAAAAAAGAGCTGATATTGTCAACTTATTAAAAAGACTATGGTTTCTTTCTCGCGACTTACCTCGAAGGCTTGCAGTACATCAGGATCTTTAAGAAACTGATAGAAATCTCCTGCGCCAGGGGATGTATTGCCCGCATCCGTTTGAGAAGTTCGCGTATTTTCCTCACGAGCTTTGGCTGCCTCTCGCGCTTTCCGCAATCTTTCTTGTCTCTCGCGCTCCAATTTTTCTTGCGCCTTCCGTTCCTTTTTTCTTTTATGTTCTTCTATTTTTCGCGCCTAATACACAATGAGTGACTAACATTATTCTATTCGTTTTGTTAAAAAAATACTTACTTAAGGTTACTCGGTAAAAATACTGCATCAAAAGAACTAAGCACACACAAGAGATATTAAGAGAATTACAACTTACATACTACAGAATGTTTACTCTCGTAAAAAAATCTTTGAGAATTCGCAAACTTTTCCAAGTGTTTTTATTCGAAACTCTGGGTAAGAGATCCAGAATTAGAGAATGTTAAATGCAATTTTGAAAGGGGGGCGAGTGTAAGGTGGACCTCGCTTCGTAGTAGTTATTCTTCCGATATATTCAAAGAGTGTAGTTTAATTAATTGCACTTTTTGTACTCAGTGGTATGTGGCAGAGTGAAGCTATAAGCTTGATGGCGAACGCGCAAGGTTCAATCTAAACATAGGCGTAAGCAAATGATCGCAATCCTTGCGATCTTTTACAGAAAAGAGCGATCCACCGTGCGCTTTTAGGAACGCGTCCAAATCTTAAATTATAATGACGTGGAACATGCCTGCTGAAAATCTATGTATATACATATTATGACCATATACAATTAACGAGCTTATTATAGATCGCCAAATGGTCCATTTAACTCTCTCGTTATCTTCCAAAAAAATGCTGTAAAACTTCATACCAATAGGCTAGTATTCATAGTCGATTCTTATTTTAAAATTGTCTTAAGTAACGCCTTAAGATGCTAATACAGCTCTGCGATTGATTTATGGCATTTTAAGACTGTATTTTTAAGACAATCTTAAATATACAAGAATATGGATATAGCCGGCCATAGTCAAGATTTAAAAAATGCAAATTCAGTTTATAAATAATTTTAATGGAAGCATAGTTTACAAAATTTATTAAATATCATAGGAAATTAAACAATTTCAGAGATCTAACTGCAAATAGCTCAAGGTATCGATTAATTTTGCAAATATAAGCTTTATACATACATACATACATACACACACACACACACACACACACACACACACACACACACACACACACACACACACACACACACATAATAGAATAAAACATATAAATAATACATGCACTCATATATATTATATGTATATCTCACACACACGCGCGCGCGCACGCGAACACGTGTATATATATATATATATATATATATATATCGTGCATTTCTTTACTGGAGCATTTCTTCAATTAAGCATTTCTTTCAACTACAAATCTAATTAATTAAATATATTGGTTTCAGTGAGTTCCAGCAAAAAAAAAGAGAAAAACGAAGTAAAAGGGAGAAGAGGAGAAAGAGAGGACTTTTGCACGGCGGGCCACCTTATACGGATGCGACCCGGGCTTCTAAATATAAAGGCGCCTGCGGTTCTGACGTTCCTTTGCTTCTGTGCGCGTGTATTTCGGCGAATCTCATCTCCCTGGTTGTGTGTTACGTTTCGGTTAGTTATCTTCACCAATGAAGCAGTAAAATTCCCCTCCCTATGCTCATAATTGATAAATTAAAGGATATACGTGACATATTGAAAATCTATTAGCCATCTCAGCACTTATCATACATTATAGTTCGAGAATTTAATTATAAGTTTTATTCAGAAAAAAAATGATGATACTGACATTCTTAATCAACGAAATCATTAGATATTTTAGATACTGAAAATCAATTTAATATCTTTTAATCACTATTCCAAAGTCAGAAATTGATTTATAAAAAAGCTGATAAAAAATAGCAGCAAAATATTGGTGTCATATAGTATCGTATAAAATCAAAAATTTCTTGCATACAAAATCAAGCAAAAAATGTAGTGATTCCTAATAAAATTTCGAATAGTAACTTAATACTCTCGAAATGTTGAAAACGCCAAAGCACAATGAGAACTAAAATCCAGATTTTAATCCTAGAGATAAAATTTGGAAATTTAAATTTAGATATCTCAGAAATTTCAAAATTTCAAAACATATTAGAATTCTATATTCATATCTAAAATTTTACGGTCAAATTTTGCATTCTATCTTTTCATTACATTACTACATTTGGTACTAAATGCACGATAACGTGGATGCAACTTTAATCTCTCAGTTGGACCGACAATACTGCAAATGGGTGGAAAAGAGATAATGGAAAATAGATGTTTTCGTAAATGAAAAAATGGGTAGAATAAGTCATAATGGAAATGACGTTCGGTGCAACTTCATCACGACTCGCATCAACGAGATCGTCAAGCGGTCAACGATTTACGTCGCTACTTGGTCCAGATAAATCTTTCCGATAAGCACTAGGAAAATGTCGAAAGATATTTTTAAATGCATTATGATATAGTCCGAAATTTCTTAGCTCCAGAAGAAAGATATTATGCCAAATACATATATATATACGTATATATGCCATGTATTTGCAGTATTAATAATGTTCAAAAAGTTATCGTTAGTTACAAAATTGTCAAGAATACAAAGAAAAGTACTAGAGGATCAGATTGTCCTTAGAATCATCCTCAAAAATATTAATCTACAATTAATAAATTTAGACGATTAAATATCAAAGAGATAACGGTAACTGAAATTTGAAATAAAATATAGTAACGGATATATAATATTGATTTTCAATTAATATTAATTTATATTAACAAAATATTCGAGAATTGATTAAGAAAGTACTTTAATACTCTCTCTCTATATATATATATATATATATATTGATAAAACGAAAGATTTTTACTTGTGTGTGTGTGATAAAATGAAACTTTTACATATCAAGATACAAATTAAAGGAAAAATATTTCTTTATGCTAGTCTGAAATAATTAATTCGACGGTACTGATCAATGAATCCCAAAATTAGGCAAAGTTACAACTTGCATCCTAAAACAACTATTTCGAACGCGAATTTCGTGTAATGCCGTGGAATAAGCGACCTTGATCTACGTTATGTGTTCGCAAAAATAAGAGCTACCCACTGCTTGTCGAAAGAAACCTTTCTCTCCTTTTTCTAGTAACGTTACACGTTATTCAACATGTCATAACTAAATCGAGATCAGAAATAATATTAAATTGGTGTATCGTTGCTAATACATTCAGTATCTAAAACCAAATCATTAAATAACGTCAAAGCGAGTGTATTCGTGAAATCAGCAGACAACTCTCACAGCTGTCGATCGCGACTGACTCTGGCCACAGTGCTCGATGACTTTGGCCACGCTCGATATAACGTGTGCATGTGCGCGAATAAGCGCTTCCGCATCCGTCGGAAGTTTTTCCGTCGTCCGACCGATGACCACGAAATCCAAAGGCTCGTGGGCTCGTGGAAAAGTGGGACGGTAGAGAAAAGGAAAAGAAAAGCGACGTCACTGTTCCCCTGCATCCGTCCATTGCATCCGTGAGATAAGAAGAAGACGTCGAAGAAGAAGACGAAGAAGAAGAAGAGAGAGGGGCGTCGTTCGGGGTTTGACGGTAGTGACAATGCCAGTGCCTCGCGAGCTAGTTGGAGTTGAGGGCGACGACGGGATCGAGAAGTAAGAGAGGACGAGCTGTGTGCCAACCCTGGCCCCGGCCGATCGCGTAGTGTCTAGTGTGACGAGATGACGGGTGCGCGGATGAGACCCGCGCTCGTCGTGGGCCTCCTCCTGAGCTTTCTAGCCGTTGCCTTACGAGGTCAGTAAAACCGTCAGAAACCCCACGCGGATAAACCTTAGCATCTTGAAGATTGGATCGTACCTTCAGTTGGATCTCGCGAACATGAATTTATTCTCGTGCGGTCAGTGACTTCGGTAGATTTAAATCGATCGGTTGATCCTGTCGTAACCAATAGATTCAAAGTTTTCAGCTTATTTGTCATTAAGTGTGTTGTATCTTGAATACTTGCTACAGAATTTCTTCGCGATAAACTCGTATAAACATTTCTTTATTAATCTTGTCATCGATATCAAATGTTAAGAATTCTTCTTGATTGTGCTCTGTAACTAGATTGTTACAACTTGAATGTTCAAGCCAATCTTAAGCTGGTAGACTGATTCCAAGATCTAAATTATGTGACCGGAGTTGCAGTAGCAAAGAAAAATGTGAGAAAGATAGCTTCTTCGAAACGTGCAATTGACATCGATCGTCGACGACAATGAAATTGAAACGTTGACGAAACTATGACGATTGACTGACGAAGGTCAATGTTACGTAAAGATATCCGGTGCGCGTCATCAGTCCCTTATAGCTTGTTTCTATATCTATATGTACTGATGATTCAGCCATAATTTAATATATCTCGCAGAATCTATTAAGAATCTTGTTGATTACATCTATATCTCTCTATCCTTTACATTTAATCAATTTTAATTATATAATTCTTTTTATCATATAATTTAAATCAATACGATAAGTTTGAAAAATATTCGTCATAATTTTCTATTGGTAATTAATAAAATAAGTGATATAGCCTTTAAAAATAATAATTAAACATTAAATATATTTCAAATATATCCTGTTTTGGAATAAAAATATTTCACTTTTTTACAATAACCGAAATTTTTGATGGCTGAAGAAGCACCTAACGCATCGTCTCAAAGTTCAAATAAAAGCCGTCGATTCAAGGATTTGTTATTTTAGGAATCGATGAGAGTTGGCTGTCATCAACCCGCACGATAATTACATAAGAAACCGCATAAATCTGTGTCAGCATCGTCCTAAGTTTCCAGAAATGAATTGTTTTAATTATGTGTTCGGACTATCATAAAACTGTATTTTTAATTCTTTTATAACTTAAATAACAAATCGCATAAATGCAAAATAAATTTATTCAAATCGATGTTTATGACAAATCAAACGCTTACTTTCCACACAGCGTCACATAGTTCATTAAACGACTATATATGAACTTTCGGGAGACAACGATATTTTGAAGATTGTGTTAAGAAAAGAAGTCTATCCACATTAAACTTTAGATTTGTATCAGATTGTCTGACGATTTATATTGCAAAAATTTCTTACGATCAAATGCGACAAAAAGCTATACATATCGTAGACTATGGAACAAGATTCAGAATTCTATATTTACTCGGCGCAGCTGCGCTTGCCAAACGACAGCTGCCTGCGTGCATCTTCTCCTATCTCTCGTAACTCAAAATTCGCTCGCATTACTACATTATTCTGGAAACCGACAAGAGCCGAAAATTTTGCGATTGAGAAAATGATGGAATAATAGCGTACTGTTCGATAATAATTTAGAATGGAATCGTAAAGAATAGCTTTAAAAGTGGATCAAATCTTAAAAGATGAACTCAGAAGATTTAGTCTTAAGTCCTAAAACATGGTAGGAAATCACTTATATTTACTTTTCTGTATTCAAATCGCATTGAAACATTAAATCGATATGTGTATATGTTGGGATCTCGAGATATTATTCAATCAAAACATATATATAAAAGAAAAAAAGAATTGTATTGTTTCTCACGTAACAATGTATGAAAATGACTTGGCAATCCAATGAAAAAAGCTAATAAAAGGGCTTCGATTAAAAGTAGAAAACGATTTCGTTTTTCAGCAAAGCTATAACTTGTGCCAAAAATTGCAGTATGTGATATAACAATGAGATATAGTGAGACACGTAAAGATATCCCACGAAACGAAACTTCTCGTGTTTACGTACGATCACGTGAACTCGTAAATTACAACAATTCTCTAACGTTTAAGATTCTCTACCGGCGGCATAGCTCAAACAACTATCAAATAAAATTGGCAAGAGCCTTTTGCAACTTTGTCGATACTATTTTTATATAGTCTTTATTTTATCGAATTAATTTCATTACTTTTTAAAATACAATAATAGGCAAATGAGAGTCGGGCGTAGTTAATTAAGCGTAATTATAATACATATTTAGTCACGTATAATAATAATACATATTTAGTCACGTATAATATAATTGACAAACAAACAAACGTTTTGGCGCCTCCTCAGGTCATCTTCAGTCTACAATCAAATTTTACTATTAAAGTAGTATCTCAACATCCTAATGAAAGATACAATACATTCAATCCAAGTTGACTAACTTTTTAAAATGTAACTGTCAGGTTATCTAACCGAGAAATTACAATTTTAATAAAAATACGTAGATAAATTTCATGATATTTATAAAGTTTATATCGTAATAGCTTGAAATTTATTCGGCATCACGAAAATTTCAATATTTTTTTCTTCGTCACAAAATCCAAGTTACTACACATTCATTGATCAACGTTGATATCAAGATCATTGATATCAAGATCAGAACGTTGACTGATAAGAATAATACAATGTCCTATTAAATAATGTCTGACCGACAGAAACGAGCACAGTCCAATCAACTCATCATTTTTCTTAAAAAGAGACGATAAAAATACGATTCGCCCGCCTAATATATAAATATTTTCGAGTGCTCGGCTCAAAGCCGCCTACCCGCCGCTAAACTTAGAAACCGGCCACGTCCCAGGTACCGTCTAGGAAGATGATATCGACATTTTCTTCAGAGTGGAAATTTCACCGTCTTCACATTTTGCAACGGTAGAACTTATTAAATTAGACCCCATCGCGAGTAAATTACTATCAGTATTATAATACATTTAAAAAAAAAAGTTGATAAAAGCTTTTTCCTCGCAAACAGCTCTTTAATAAAATTTGAGATACAAATGTCTTAAGCAAGAACGTAGATTAACTCGAATAAGATGACAAGAAAATTAAGCTAATTATGTAATAAAAAATATTACATTGAACGTGTAAATCTAATTGTTATATATATATATATATATATTAAATAAAATGTAAATCCAATTATTTTTTCTAGTATATTTAATTTCAAAACTATATTAAAAGACGAATAACATTGTAAAAAATATATAAAGAACTACAGCAAAGAATTCAAAATCTTTCAAGTAGTTAAAGTTATCTATACAAAAGAACCTCTATGGAGAGTATCTAGAAAGTCTCCGAGAATTATTACAGCTACAAATGAAATCGAATGATTGGAAAACATCACTCTGTTTCAATATAAAATTCTTTTTTATTTAGCGTACGCTTTTTTTATGTCTCGGTTTTTCTCTTTATGTTTTCATAAGTCTCCATACATGGAAAAAAAATGTATGGTTGAATTAACTGAAATTCTGGTGAAAAATAAATGATCCGCAGAATTGCAGGATTCCAGTTAATTCAACTAAACATTTTTCTCTGTGTATAAATCAAATTTTGCAAAAAACCTTTTCCACTGCTAAAGAAATTCTCTTACTTTTCCCCAAACTTTAATCAATTTTCAATTACTCCAAATAAAATTATTCGCTAAAATTTAATCGCATTATTTAACAAGAACCAGCTAATTAATCACAGTGTAAAATCGTACTGTTTCTAAAAAAAAGTGCACTTAATGCGGCAATGCAAACTTTCGTCATACAAACACGTCGGATGACAAGTCGCGCTAGGTGTTCCTGAACACCTGTCACCAGGCGTGAACACGCGCACGGCTCGCACGGCTCGCTCGGCGGCCATCAGAGTGTGCGAGTAATGACTTTGACAGGTTCTTACGTCACCTGGGTCAGATATTTCGGGTTGGTGGTCGCGTGGCGTTAAACTCATCATCACCGAAGCTGTGTTTCTCCGTGCAGTGAGTTATCTAATACCGCGCGCGATATCTTTTGGCACGGCCATCATTAACGCGCGCATCGAGAATTCTCCTAGCCAAAAATTTCTACTACCCCGAGCACTCGGCAAAACGCGAACAATGTAAATATTTCGGCGACGTATGCAAGACTTCTGGCATGTCAACTTTGCTATTCGATATCGCGAAATTATCAAACAAGGTGAATTGTATTAAATATCATAATTATCTTTTAGTAAAAACACATATATATAATGCAGCATTTTCCAATCTTTTTCAATTCGCAGCACATTAAATAACAAGCCAAATTTTTCGACGTACATCATTAGGTGCACACGCTTCAGTGTTTAGCATAAAACTTTCCTGCTATAACACGACATTTAGAAACCGCTATAATATTACATTTAGAAACCAAAAGTTGTAAAGTTTTTATTTTTAACATTTTAAAAGTGATTTTATTTAGAGATGCAACGGATAATGATTTGTCGGATAACTAGCGGATAACTACCGGATCTTATCCAGTAAAGCCAGATAATCAGATAAGATGGATCAGATTTTGTACGGAAATTGCACAGAGATTGAAAAATTAAAAATCTAATGGTTTTTTGTTATAATAAAAATAGAATCTTTTTATATAAATCATTATAAATATACTATTAATACCATTATAAATTTAACATTTATACAAGAAAAACAGATTATTACGTAATAATGCATAAATATGCTCACATTTATTTTAAAAAACATAAAATACTCAAAAATACTTAAAAAATAATATGAAACCAAAATGTAATATACAAACAAAGAATAAAGCCATAAAAAATTATTTCAATTTAATTTTTAAGTTATACAACATTATATGTTTTTTTTTGTTTTTTATTGTTGAATAAGATAAAAACATGTTGAATCCTACAAAAACTTGGAAAGAGAGAAATCTAACTAGAAATTCTAAATACTTAAATAGAAATTTTGATAAGAGATTGAAACAACTAATATAAACAGATTATTATAAATGTTTTTGAGGAACTAATTTTTCATTATTTATCTAGCAAAACATACAAAATATAAGACAAATTTCTTTTCAAACTCAAGCAAAAAATTAAATGTTGAAATAACGCTTTAGGAGTGCAATGCGAAGACGAGCAGGTACCATCCGAGGACCTTTGTCGACCGTACATCGAGAAGGCGCTCAAGGATCTCGGCACAGGTAATACTAGGTGATGACGAATACTCAGCTGGAACACAGCGATTTCTAGAATATTTCATTTGAAGGATCTTTGGAGCAGACCAGTGCAGAGGTCGGAACCGAGATCGATGAAGAAAACGATCTCGCAGGTGGTGAAGAAGCATCACCTACTAGCGAGGAAGTAAGCCTTAATCCATTCATATAATATAAGTTAATTTGCGATGTACAGAATGTTCCAAAGAAATCTTACTATTAAAAATTTCTTTATTTAGGCCGGCGAGGCAGCAGACGATGTTTCGAAAGAAGAGACTGAAGATCAGGAGGGATCGGTAGAGGAAAGCGCTGAAGGGGCTACTGACGAGAGTAAGGAAGTAACCGAAGAGCAGACTGACGCTAGAGAAGAAAAAGAACAGGAAATAGAAGAAGAACAAAGTGAAGAAGACGTGACTGATAAAAGTATCGAAATTAGCACCTTTGAAGAAGGTAGAATTAATAATCGTTGATGCTTTTTAAATAAATGTTGACATTTCCGAATTTGTTGAAAATGCAAATATTTAAGACATAATAAAAGAAAATAACAATATTGTTCAGAAGAAGCAGAGAAAGCTGAGGAAGCGTCCACTGAGGCAACTGAAGACGAAGGAGAACAAACCGACTCCTCCGAAAAAGTGACAGAGAGCGAAGAAGCGAGAACTGAAGAAGATGAAAAGCTCGACGAAGAAAAATCTGACGAAGAAACAAAAGTAAAAGACGAAAAATTCGAGGAAGAAGAAGTAGACGACGAAGCAAAGTCCGAAGAAGAAGAGGAGGAAGCCGATGAATCGCAAGCTGAAGACGAAGAACAAAAGGAATCCAAAGAAGCCACTGAAGAAGTAGAAGTTGAATCTCATGAAGAGGTAGAAACTCAACAAACATCCAGTGAAGAAGTTGAAGAAGATGATAAAGAAGTTGACAGTAAAACTGACGAGGGCGCCGAATCGACCGAAGATCAGACAGTAAGCGCTGAGGATGAGAAAAGTGACACAGAGGAGAAGACTCAGGATGAAAGCGCTGAAACTGAGAGTGAAGAAAAAGACAAAGAAAGTGCAGAAGATGCCGAAACAGCAAGTTCCGAAGATGTAGAAGAAGAAACAAAGTCAGAAGAAGTAGAGGCAAAATTTGCTGAAGAAGAAAAAGAAGAAGAGGATACAACATCATCTACGGAAGAAGAAACGAAATCAGAGAAAGAAGAAACAAAATCAGAGGAAGAAGAAACGAAATCCGAAGAAGCTGAAACAAAATCCACGGAAGAGGAAGACACGAAGACTGAAGAGGAAGATGGAAAATCGGAGGAAGAGGACGCAGAATCCAAAGAAGAAAATAAAGATGTAAAATTACGTGACAAACGAGAAATCGGTGAAGAAGGCGCTGAAGCAGATGGCGAATCTACGGAAGAAGGTAAAAAAAATATGACAATTCATCCTCTTCATCTGCCAGGCTTATGATATAATTATATTAATGATGATACATTCTATGTTGTTGACACAAATATATAGTTAATATAATTTACAATATAATTCTCGCTGTCAGTTGCCAGTGATGAAGAACAAGAACCAACTCCAGAGGAGGATCTGATTCAAGAAATCGAAATTCCGGAAAATCTTCGACCCAGAGATCACATTAACCAATTGTTAAAATTGGACGAAGAAAATGAAGAAAAAGAGAGAGCTATACAAAGAGAAGCTGATATTATTCTTAGGGATTTGAAGAGACTCTATGATAACGCTATAAAGCCGTTAGAAACTATGTACAAGTATAGAGACTTGAGTAATAGGCATTTCGGAGGTAAGCGATTATGATTTTAAAATTAATTGTATTTTTTATCTTTTGATTCATTCAATTACAATATATATATATATATATATATATATATATATATATATATATAATAT
>NW_017296201.1:802096-811306 GCF_001594075.2 Trachymyrmex cornetzi
AAATCATCCATCATTAATTATCTGCTCGACATCGAATACAAGCCAATGTCATTGAGGACAGGTGGGTAATTAATTAAAAGAGGAATGTGATCTCTCTCTTTGTTACATTTTTTCTTTGGCTTTGCGCTGGTAAAGTAGTCAAGACTTAGCGATAGCTGGCATGCTAGGAGCATGAATATACAGAGAGTGTTTAGGTGGTTTGAGAAAGTGCTTAGAAGAGCATTGCAAATCGCCAAATGGAAAAAATGACACAGGAGCCGAGCCATCACCGGCCTACTTCAACATAATAATGCACGGCGAGGAGGAGGAGGTTCTTGATGGCACCCAGTTGGCCGCCGATTGGACTTTTTCGGGATTGCAGAAGTTCGGACAGGGTCTACTAGATCGTCTCAGAGGCCTGCGACTTAATAATAAGTTGCTAGAAAAAGTAAGCAATTGTAAAAGATCTTTATCCGTCTACAAATATTTATTGCATATCGGGAATGTACGTTGACAAATAATGTGCAATATTGATTGATAAAGACTGAAAATTTTTAATTTTTAATTAGAATAAATATTTAGAACGTTTCATATTTGAAATTTTAACGTTTGATTTTCAATCAAAATTATACAAATTTGTGCTCTATTCTTTAATAAAATTAAAAGAATTCTCAGTTAAAGTTCTAACTAATTTTTAAATCATCTTATTATGTTAATTACACATGATTAAAAATGTATAATGAAGGACTTTAATACAATAACAAGTAAAGAAAAATTATAATTGATATTCACAACTACAATCATTGATGTTATTCAAAGCATAATTTACGCGTGTTACATGATAAAACTATGATAAAATTCGACATGTTAATTACATGAAATATTATTAGGTGAACATTGTCGAGATTCCGGGTATTTTAGAAATTCGAAAGCAAGTTCAACGGTTATTTCCCTTTAATGATGCCTGTCAGTGGTTCATCGATCGAGCAGACATAATATTTTTGGTTTACGATCCCGCCAAGTTGGATGTTGGTCCCGAAACCGAGGCGATTCTTGACCAGTTAAAAGGAAGAGAATATCAGGTGAGATGATAAAAATAATGAGATAAAGTTATTTGCCCCTAAAAAGAGATTGTCCTAGAAAAACGTCTAATATAACATTATTTTCACAGACCCGTATTATCCTTAACAAAGCCGACCAGGTAAAGCCCGAAGAACTCATGAGGGTGCAAGGCGCCTTAATCTGGAATATATCACCGCTCATGTCAAGCGCGGAGCCGCCAATAATGTATTCCACGTCGTTATGGTCATTACCCTACGAGGCTGGTGCGCCTATCAGGTTGTTGTACGCTCAAGAACGCGCATTCCTTCGCGACCTACGTTCCGCAATAAACAAGAGGGTTGAGCACAAGATAGCAAGCGCCAGAAGATTCGCCGTAAGTTCACATCAATTCTAAAAAATACGAAGCTGACTGGATTCAAACTCGAAATCCTTCCTTCTCATCCCTAATACTTACAATAGAGTGTCGTACATGGCTGCTTGACTATACAACTCGACTAACTCAAGTGCGTTCATCATGTATCGATCTATGAAAAATTTCCGAATCTCAGACGAGTCCTTAAGGGTATATAATTTTAAAATTATATACATAGGATTTAAAATTAACGGGAAATAGTCAGAGCAAAATTAAGCAATAACTTGCTAATTACACGCATATATTTCATCGTAGGATACAAATAAATACGGCAAGAAATATTAGCGATGATTGTGGAAAAATTAATGGAGCCAATTGCAATTCGGGATTTTTTGTTCTCATCCCTAGAAAACCTAGTACTGTTAGCGTGCTATTTGTGCTTGTGTCATACCATGATTGTGTTTTACTCTTTCATAATTATTCCGATCATCTATAAATACTTTTAATTGATTCTACGGTTGTTCTTATTTTTGTTATAATTCTACAGAATTCTACAAAGCGAAAAATAGTTGTCTTTCCTCGAGAAAATAATATAAAAATCAACAATAAGAACCCCTATTAAAGAACTAAAAGATCAACTATTTTATTGCTATACTTTAAAATAATTCTATTTTAGTAAAAATTTATTTGATGCGTTCTATCTTTGGCAATTTCAGGTACGAGTACGTAATCACGCTAAGATGGTGGACTGTTATCTGACGACGTATTACAATCACAAGACATTCTTCGGCAACAAACGGGAGATTAGCGACAAGATCATCGAAAATCCACAGGATTATCATATCTACGAAGGCCTCAGCACTCTCACGAATATATCGCGCTACGATCTACCAGATCCGGATGTCTACCGTGATTTCTTCCGACTAAATTCACTTTATGATTTCCCACTGTTGAGCTCTACATGCACATATTTTCGCGGCTGTCCGATCAACAGGCTTGATGTATCCATCGCCTACGATTTACCCGAGTTAGTGGGCAACTATAAGAAGTCGGTAGAAGCGGTGTTGCACGAGAACGAAGGTAACAGTCCACCGAGTTGAGTGCGTATCCGCGTTCCAGAACGGAGCTCTTGATACCATGTGAAATACGGACTGGCGATAAAGCGACGTTTACCTCCGCTAGACCGAGAAGAAACACTCAGCCTGTAGCCGAAATGCCTTGGTAGCTTAAAAATGCTCGATGATGGTGAACGAGCTGAAAAACGTGGTCCGATATTTGAGATGGTACCAAGGATTTTCTTCTTGAAACACAGGCAACTATAAATCGCGCTATCCTCGCAAGTTGTATTCGAGCTGCTCTAATGACAAGAAATCGGTTTGCAAAAGAAGCTGACGGTCGCGAAAGCAACGGAACCGGAAAGGCATGGAATCTTGAAGTATGAAAATTGGAGGTACCATCACTTGAACGGGCGAATAACGCCATATAATTTCTAGATCCGAATAGTTTAACCTCGTCCTTCACAACATATGACACAATGTGAAAAAACGTGAACATGCTGTGGAGTGTGATATCACGAGTTCAGTGGTCGAAACACTTCCTCGGTTGCAGAAGAAGAGCAAGTGTATTGCTTGTGTCTGGTAAAACAATGCTAGTGCTACCATTCCGATCCAAAAGCGGACAGTGAGAGTTCCCTTTGAATTTATGTGTTCAGATATCATATCGATTCGGCGAAAATTCGAGGCTTCGGTGCAACAATAGCTTATCTTACTTTTTTAGGCATTTAAAAAAAATTATCAAAATTTACAGAATTTAATCAAAATTCAAGATAAATTTTAAGGGATGTAAAACCGGATTATAAAATTGCCGGATATCGAATAGAATGTGACACCGGATATCTAATATCAGGTCGAATATCCGGTAGGACAATTATCCGACCAGATATCGGATATTTTCCGGATATCCAGTAAAATTTCTCTATTCTATTTTACAAAAAAAAAAAAAAGAATTCTGCATCAATAATACAAACTTTAAATATAAAATTTTAACCGGATATATACTGCTCGATACTAATGATATCCGGCTATCCAATAGTAAAAAAAGGATCGGATAAGGCCGAATCCCAGATATCCCTAATTTTAATTTAAAAAATTTCTAATTTCAGAGAATATAACATTAAATCATAACTTTTCGTCTTTTTTCAAAAAATTTAATTTTGACATTTTTATCCATATTTAATAATAATTTGAAGAAATTTATTTTGAAGAAGTGTAGATATTGACTTGTTTATAAAATTAATTTTATTTTAGATAATTATATCTCATAATTTTGCATAAGTTTCGTCTAATTATCTTATTGTTTAATTGTTATAATTTTAAGATTAATTTCCTAAAGTTCTTGAAAATGTAAACTAAACTAGTGTTGCACCTAATACTTAAATTCTCGCGACAAATCGGCGCGTCTGCTGATTATCTAAAAAAAAAAAAAAAAAAAAAAACAAAAAGATGTAATGTTGAGCAACAATCTCGTCCGCCAAATTCCTCTGTACCGGGGAAATTAAACTAATACCGAAATATTTCCATTGCGAAAAAGAGATAAGATGATCTCTTCTTGTGGCTTTTGTGGAATACCTCGTATAAGCTGATTTTGTGTTCTTATTAAAATGTGTAATTAAATTCATTAAAGATATACTGATCTCTCACGCATTGCTCAGTTAATGCGTGAGACGAATGGTGATGTTTGTTTTTGATCAAAAATTTAGGTTTCCTTCTAGTTGGTGCGTTGGATAGAATAAAGTTCCTTATATCTTTAAATACTAAATTAAAAAAAATTTTGGATATCAAAATTAAGTTTTTTCCAAATTCTTAATTGCCTAATTTTTCAAAGTCACAAAGTTTTAATTAATTTTTTAAAGTTTTCGATTATTAAATTTTTGAATTCTAGTGACTCTTAGGTCACAAAATTCAATGTAAAATTGAATTTTTAAATAATCTTTTTATATCTTTAAATCGTTTTTGTTGCTACCTGTCTCAAATATATTTCATTAATTTTGAACCAACTTCTGAGAGAGAGAGAGAGAGAGAGAGAGAGAGAGAGAGAGAGAAAGAGTAATCGGATTTAATATCATGATTCTAATCAAATGACACCAAGATAAATACAACAACGGTAAGCAAGCTTTTTCATTTACATGAAGTAATGGTATAAATATAACGCGACTTGGCGTTTGAATAAATATATTGTTGATATTATTATGACTATTGTGTTGTTGCTATTGTCATTATTGTTATTCTACATTATACAAAGGTTACATCAAGTAAATTTAATGTTACAGATACATGTATGTTATGAAGACTATCTATTTCTTTAGTTAGATTGGTATTATATATCAGTGCGCTCCTCGCCCTGATAAAGCGAACGACAAGATTCACGAAAAACATTGGCATTAGCAATGGATAAAACACGGCGATAACCCGTAAACCTTCTGGTATCTTTGAATATTGCTCTCGTCACTAGTTCTTTGAGAACTTTTATGAACGTATAAAATTAAAAATAAATTTTTACGTCTTACAAGTTAGCAAAACAAATGAGCAACAAATGAAAATATTAGTTAAAATTGATTCTGCTCACTTTGTTCCGTTAATTTATAAGATGTAATTTTTTTGTAGAATTTTTTAAACTCAATTATGATGTTTAGAAATAAAGAGAACTACTATTTCTTAATTCTTATTATCTTCTAAAGGGGCGCATGATTCTATGTAAACAATCGATTAAAAAATTCAATCGTGACCTTCATTCCATATGCCTCGATTTTATAAGAAGTTAATTAGAGAATAGAAATTGAGTTGTAACCTGATGTGCAGCATTTCCCATGCAGAACAAAAAGCAATACTTACATTCGGTGTGGTCTCACGTAGCCATTCGTCTGCTTGTTCATCGAAATCCAGCTTACAGGCTAGTCTCAGATCGTTTGCTGCTTCCTCAAACTTTCCAAGCAAATGATGAGCTCTTCCTCTAAATTTGTAAGCCGCTGCGCTATCCGGATTTAATTCTATAGCACGATCGCAATCACGAATACAAGCATTCGGTTTGTTTAATATTAGGAAAACTTGACCACGTTTAGCATATAATAAGGCTGCTTGAGGATTCAGTACAATAGCCTCTGTATAAAGTTGTATGGCTTTTTCATAATCTTTCTCCACAAATGCAGAGACTGCTTCAGACCTTTTTGCTTGTGACTCTGCGATTTCCTCCTCATTGGGCTGTAAAGTCAAATTTCCCATTTTTTGAGGAGCATCTTCATCAGGTTCTAAAAAAAGAAAGACAAGCATATTATATTATTATATATTTATTATAAAAAAACAATGTAAGAATATATATATATATATATATATATATAATTTGCAAGAGATAAATATATAAGACAAACCGATTACGTCAGTCATATCCAACTCTAAGTCGCTCTCTTCACTCTCTTCACTCTCTGGTGCCGATTCAAATTGTGGTTGCTCAGGTTTGTTTTCAAATTCTGTTTTGGTATCTGAAGAACCATTTGCTTTAGCTTCTGGCACCTTACCACCATAATGTTCTATCAAATCCTTAATACAGGACAGTTTTGGATCATGAAGAAGAGACGCATCACTCATGCATTGCTGAGCGAACAATTTTAGCTGTTGTGTGACTTTATCACTAAACACAGGCACCTCCATGTTATCTACAAACACATGTCGATTTATCAAATGCTCCGTTTGTGAATTCAAGTAGCCTAACCGAAGATTACTCTTGCGTAATAAACCATCTATTGATGTTGTGGTGCAAAAATACAAAGATATATGTTTCTTTAGGCATTCAAAAATATATATCTACGATATCTAATTCGAAAAACACGCAACTCACGTTCTGCCTTTAGGAATAATTAAGAATTGTGAATGCAAGTCAGGTGAACTCACCACTGATTATGAACGAATGATCTTCCGAAGTAATCTTATTCGTGAACTATTGTATATATTATATTCTTGATGTTTTGCCTCCGGATTAGTTTATTCAAGTGCACAACAAATCCTGCAACGCAACGTCCCGTGATCGCATTCAAAACCGGATACGGAATTACGAAAAACGCAGTACGTTACAAGTCACAACGCTGTAAATACGTGTGTATATATATATATATATATATGTATGCCATATATATGCTTATGCATGCAGTTATGTATGGACATTTGTGATTTGGCCCCCGACACGTCGAAAATGTGCCCTCTACTTTCGCTACACCAATTGACATCGCTCTTTAGGGGCTGCGCACAATAAAAGGAATAGGGAACAAGGAACAGAGAATAAGAATTTCAACCTGTCAGAAACTGTGTATTCCACCATACATGATTTCTGATAGGCTAAAATTCGTATTTTCTGTTCCCTGTTCCCTAGTCCTTTCATAGTACGCAGCCCCTTACTAGTTGAACGCGGTGTCAATTGGTGGAGCAAAAGTTGAAGAGCGAATTCTCGATCATTCTCGATATTACTGGCGGCCAAATGTACATCTTTGCACGATGGTAACTTTCCAACAAGAGACACGGGTCAAAGACGACAGTGTCAAAGACACAGAGAATGGACTGCGCGATCCGTATCTAATAGCGTTTTCGGCCCGACCGGGTTTGCACCAACCTGGGTTGGATTAATGGCGTTTTGCGCTCTCCTATTGGTAGAGCGTGTGATATCAACCAATAGGAAAGATTAATCCAACCCAGGTTGGTGCAAACCCGATCGGGCCGAAAACGCTATAAGTAATGTATCAAATGTCGACGACAATAATGAGAGAGAGGTCCGTGGGAGACGGCTAATGCTGGATTCACCCTGCATCTGATTTTCGTCGTACGACGCAAATCGGATGCAATGTAAATCTAGCATATTCCCCTCTCATTCTCTCTCCCATTACACCATTGAATGGAAAGAGATAGAAATGGCCATCTGCCACGGTCAGCTCTTGTATCTGGTTGGTCTATATTTTTAGATCTAACGGAATGTCTCAAGACGCTAATGCGGCCCCCTGATTGGTTCGTGACAGCTTAAGACTGAACTTAAGGCGATCTTGAATATAAGAACTTACTATGAATACCGGCTTAAGATTGGTTCAAGCACTAGTTTAAGATCATCTCGAGTGTTAAGCAATGGGCGCATTCAGCGGACTCAATAGTTGTGTGAGCGCTCGCTGTTATTGGTGTATTCTTTAGCTCATCCAATCAGAATTTTAGATTTAGAAGAATACACCAATAACAGTGAGCGCTCACTCAACTGTTGAGTCCGCTGAATGCACCCAATGTTTATGGATTCCGTACAGTAAAGTCTATGATATATGGGCGCGTTTACACCTTGACGGAAAAGCAGAAAAGGAAAGGCAGCAGCCAATCAGAAGTCGCGTTGGTAGTCTTCGATTTCGGCTTTTTACCAGCGCGAGTTCTGATTGGCCACTGCTTTTCAGCTTTCTGCTTTTCCGTCTAGGTGTGAACGCGCCCTAAATCGAGCTGAAAATGGCGAAACCAATCAGAAAAGAGAACACTATCCGCTTCGCTCTTCCTTCGTTAAAAAAAGGCTAGCCTGCTAGCCAAGCGAATGAAAATGATTGGTTGTTAGTTATAGATCCAACCAGTGACATTGGTCGCGTTCAGCAGATACGCTGCTATTGATGTATTCTTCTAGATGATCCAATTCTGCTGAACGCGACCATTCAATCGCTCGGGGAGCAGGCAAATGCTGGATTCAATCAGAAAATAGGATTCCGATGGATTTTGCTTCGTATGATCGGAATCCTATTTTCTGATTGGTTGCAGGGCGTCGTACATACGACGCACGTCGAATCCAGTTTGTCCGTCTCGAAGGCATGCGCCGACGCGCATCGAGTCGAATAGTCGAATCTATCCTAGAGTCGGCCATCTAGTGAATCGCGGTATCTCTGCGACGCCCGTTTGCTCCGAAAGTCCGAACCGAAGTCCGAAGTACCGAACTACTCCGAAGTTGTGTGACTGGAGCCTCGAGCCAGCGCGAAATCGCCATTTTATGTGTTTGGCACTGTCACAGCCGTCAGAGCCGTGAGAGGACGAGGGTGACACACGGGTGCGTGCGTGCGTGCGGTGCGTGCGTGCGTGCATGCGTGCGGTGCGGTGCGGTGCGGTGCGGTGCGGTGCTCGTGCGGTGCGATTCGATACACTCCGTGATACCCTCGAGGTACTCCTAAGAAGAGGACTGAGCCAAGTCCGTTCGCGTTGGAGTTGGAGTGTCGCGGTTCACAGCGCTCTTCGCTAACATGTTGCCCGAACAACGGCCGGACCTGGACGCGTACAAGTAACGACGGCGGCGGCCATCGGCCATCGGCCATCGGCGAAGAGCGGAGAGCGGAGAGCGGAGAGCGGAGAGCGAAGAGCTCAATTGAGCGAGAGCGGGGTGTCGGTTGCCGTCGCGGTCGCGGTCGCGGTGCGCCGTGCGAGAGGCACACACGACACGACGCTGCCCATCGAGATGGTGTAGCGTAGCGCGCGCGCGCGAGGCGGGCCCCTGCGTGAGCGCGAGAGAAAGAGTCTGTTTTCCTCATCCTCATCGTCGTCGCCGTCGCCCTCGCCCTCGCCCTCGTCCTCGTCCTCCTCCTTCTCCTCCTCCTCCTCTTCCTCCTATAGTACTCCTACGTACTCCTAATACTCTTCTTCGGAATAGAGCGCATTTGCGCTAAGCGACTCATCTCCCGCCCTTTACTCCCCTTGTATCCTCCAACTCTGTCGTCCTCCTCGACGTCCTTGGTGCCGACCATCGTCTTGACGATCACTGTGCCATCGTCA
>NW_017296201.1:811541-832642 GCF_001594075.2 Trachymyrmex cornetzi
ATCAGTTACGATGACTACGGTGCGCGCTGTACCCTCGGATAAGGTAAGCCTCTCCATCTATCATTCACTTATGTGTTTCCTACATTTTTGTCCGCTACTTGTTTATTTGTCTTTATTCTATCTCTAGAGCTCTCGAATGTCCGTTTCCCTAAAATAGCAGTAAACGCTTCATCATATCGGGGGTGCATCCATCTCTCCTCTATCAACTCGTAACACGTCTACCGCACCCTCCCGGCGCCCTATCGTCTCGTCCTCGCGAAGGACAGCCTCGCCTCCTTCTGCCTCTCCTACACGCCTCCCCCGCAGCCACCTCCTCCTTCTCCTACTTCTGCATTTCCTCCTGCTCGCCACCCCTCCCCCTCCCCCTCCCCCTCCTCCTCCCTTCGCATACTCCCGAGTAGAGCCTTTTGCGCCATGACGTCGGGAAGCTGTGAGATATACGTCGAACGTGACACTACGCGCATCTGCCGCTCCGCGACAATTTTGCGGTCGGCAGGATTTTCGGAATAAACGATGAATAAACTCTCACTGCACGTGGGAGAACAGAATTCATGCCAAACGACCCTGCTAATCTTAACCATCTTTATTATCGCTGATGATGACTTCAAGTAAGCCGCTCGGTTTTACTATCGCGATGTGTTATTGTAAATATGTAATTTACCGTTGCTTTATTATTGCGCACCAATTACCGCGCCGTTTCTTTTATATCTGTCCGTTATGTTGTAGCTTTTTAATCTCGAGAGTCCACTAAAGTTATGAATTTTTGTTAGACGATATTTCTTCATGCATGCGCGAGCAATTGCGGCTGGAAAATTAAAAATAAAAGAGTAAGGTAGAAAGAGCCAGAATGAGGGAAGAAAATTAAGGTCGCGTATCGTTTCCGGAATTAATTAAATGAACGTTGATTTCAACAAGAAAAACTGATTGTTTTCCAACTTGTGTTATATAAATCGGACTCGTGCATTAACGTTCTTTGCCTTGACATTATAGAACGATTAAAGACGCTTCGCTGATGATGATGAAAAAAAAAAGAGAAAGAGAAGGAAACGAGATAAGGTGCGAAAATATGAAATGTCACGCTTAATTTACTCCCAAGCCAGACAGACGAGATATCGACTGCTCCAATTTAGAAATATCGAATCAATGCTTCCCTTGTCTGTTTATCTCCATTGTCGGCGCAGACTTCATGTGTTTTGACAAGCTAGTCAGTAATGTTATTGCCATTGTATATGAATTCATTTCACTGTATGTATGAGAGAGAGGGAGAGAAGAAGAAATTTTCCGTTCTTATTTCACTGATCTCCATTAGATGGAAAACTCGGAATTGGGCGGCACCACTTAGCGTTAAATACATCATTAGATCCCACGGACCTCTCGGTGTCTTTAATGCACGCTCCGTTTCGTGACGAAACACGTTCGAAGTCACATTTGTCATTATATTCTCCTTCTCCTTCCCCCACTTTGTCTCTCTTTTGCTCTTTCACTCGTGTATCATCATGCATTTAACGCGTGTGCTTAACTACGATTCTGAGTCTCATTTTTATGTCACGCTACTCGTCGTGCTCGTTATTCTCACGTAATGACACGTTACTTAACGCTGGATATGAAACACGAAATATCGCTAAATGCAAAAACAAAACGAATGCCGAAATTCGGAATTTTCATTTCTCGGCATGGAAAGAGACGTATTCTCTCATCGTATTGTCGTCGTTATCGTTATTATGAGTGCCTGATTTTTTTATGATAAATCAAAACGAAAGAAACGGAGATATTATTGTTGTATTTAAACAGTAAAGTTAACGCTGAGGAAATTTTATAAACTTACGATTTGAAATAGTACACCTTGCTGTATTTCTGTCGGTTAACATGCGTGTATGTGTCATATTTCAAAGCACTAACAGAAATACACAAATTTTACAATTCTGAGAAAATTAAAATTAGTAAGATTTACACATTTGCCATTAAAAAAAAAAAATGCTCGTTTGCTTACATTAAACGAGTTCCAGGTATTTTTTTGCAAAAAAAAACATAAAAACATAATGAACGTCTTTTTGCATCAAGATGTTTCTATCCTGATAACATGAGAAATAAAGCTGTCAATTTAAATAACGAAAAATAACGGCTGACTTTAACCTTAAATTAATTTGAATTTATCTACTCCGGCTTATATATCTTATTCTTGTTATAGAATAAAATATTTATTTCTTATCTATATTATTATTATTATTATCATATTAACAAAAATAATTTCCGTAAATTCGAAATGTAATTAAACTTTGATCTTTTTGCAAGATTAATTGTTGTGTAATGCATATGACAATTTCTGTTGCTTAAAGCACAAAATTGGTAAGAATATAACATGAGATCTACATATTTTATGTTTAAAGTCTGTAAATGGGATTCTCAATAATTAAAGTTCAAGTATAAAAAAGTACTGTTATTTTCTATTCTTTACAATTTTTGGTTGTAACCAATATATTGTATATTTATGGACGAATTCGATCGCAGTCCTATCAATCGTTTATCACATCGCTATTTTTCCCTCTCTTTCGTTTGCACCGAGTTTTTCCGCGGAAAATTGCGAGGCGCGATTACGTCGTGGCATCGAAAGGAAAGTTGGGGCCGGATTTCACTCTATTATCATACTTTCAAAAATTAATATTTTCATTTTGCATTAGCCTTCTCATTACGAACTTGAGACACCGCGGGCAAGACAGTGCTCCTTCGCGCATCAACTTCACTTCTCATCGTGTTCGCGTGTGGGTCGATGACTTCTTAATGTAATATTCAGGAATTAAAGGCTTTATTCTCTTCTTAAATATCTGGATATAATTAAAGTGTCGGGTGGATCTTTCATAAAGCTTAAAGTTCATCTTTAGTGTGACTTCGTATAATAATAATGTCGCGTTTACGTCCTTAAGCTTGTAAATCTAAATGTCCATCTAATGTTAGAACTATATTGTCAATTATTACATACATTTCATTACAAATTGAACATATATTTTGAAACTTTGCATTAAAATAGAAATTATTAATTATTCTATTTCTTCGCAATGTTTAATTATTCAATTAAAACATTTCTTAATATACAGCTACAAAATGAACTTTATATTGTAATATTTTATATAATTTTAAAATCTAACCTGTTTTTTTTATGCCATTTAATAATACGTGTTTGTTGCTGTTTAAATTATCTATGTGTTGTAAAATATTTAATAGTATTTTGAATGAGATTTAAAGTAACTAAGCTATATCTTAAAGTATGATCCTAATAAATAGTTTATTATTGTGTATATACAATTCACACATATATATATAAAGTATGGCAAAAAGCAAGAAAGGAAAGTTTCAATGCAGTCCAGTTCCAGTCTTTTAGTTTCAGTGCAGCAACAAAAAATAGACCCATATCTAGTAACTAATAATCGCAATAATAACTTTTAATTAAAGGAGCTTGTTTTGAAATTATAAAGTATATCTTTTTATTTATAGCATATATTGTAAATTATCTTTCCATTAAAATCTTTTGCGAAAAAAAAATGAAATAGGTATCGACATATTCAACGAAAAATATAAAATTCAATCGAAAAATTGACAAAATTAAATCTATTGTTATTCTATTAATTTTTAATCATTCTTTCCTTCGTGTATCAAATAAATAATAAAACCAGAACAATGTTTTGGTCTATCATGTTATGATTGTAACACGTGGTTATATAAAACTTATCAATCACGTGTTAGAAATAATATTTCGTGTTCTTCGTTCTCATCCATATCGAATTAAGCATGCTTCGGGCGATTTTTCACGAGCCAGCTTCGACGTGAGCGTAAAGATTATCTCCTTTCCTTTCAGTGTTTCATGGCTGTTTCGTGCGTCTATCGGGTTTATATTTGATATATACCGTTGCGTTGTACGGCGCGTATCATCGTGCGCAATTATACGCGCCGCGTGCAACAAAGGAGCGTAGCTCTTTACGCGTTTGACTCTTAAGCCGAGATAACTCGAAAAGTGCTTAATTAAAAAATATACAGTTCTTGTAACGCTGCATGTTGCATTTCTCCATTCCTTTGAATTGCAAACGAAAAAGATGTATGTAATAGATAAACGTATACAAATTAGATTCTCGTGGACCTAGAAATTTCTTTGATGGTTTAATCCGCCGATAAACATGTATTTACCGTATAATCTATCGTGAGTTTCAAGAGACTCACATAACCAGCTGTGCATACTGAGCCAAACACCTGTGCAATAAATTCTCGTACGTAGCAATTATCACGTATTATCATTTTGGAATAAAGTCTTAGCTCGTTATAGAATTGTGCAAAATATTACGGTAAAGTATATCTTTGATTTAAGGAATAAACTTAAATAAGCTTTCTATTAATATATCCTCCAGTAACAATGTTGTACTTTAAAGGTATCCTTTTTACAACGATTGATTTTTTGATTGAGAATTCTGACATAGATAAATTTTTAAATCTGTATTGAGAGAAATGAGTTTGTTATATAGGAACAAAAAGACGACTAGTTAAAGAAACCCGTACTAATTATATAAATAATTGAATCCCGGATAAATAGATTGATTTTCATATATGTGGTAACTTAAAATGTGGTAAACAATAAATATTATATGTACATGGCTCAAATAGTGGGCAGTTTTTCAGCTATGGTGTATGAAAAGTGTAAAAAAACTTGTGCTTACAGAGCACCTTTGATGCACCGTAGCTCAAAAACTTCATTGTTTGAATCATATGTATATAACATTTTTTGTTCATTACATTGTAAGCTACAATATGAAAGCCAACTCATTTTACCGAGACCCAATTTTTCATATAATTAGTACAAGGTCCTTTTTTTATCATCTTTTTATGTTTTTCAAAAGGATGAAATTATTGAGATCTATTCTAATTTTAATGACTAATGATATTTCCGCGAGAAAAAAATCGATTATCTTTTTTTTTTCGAATGTATCATTCCAAGTATGTACTCTTTTTACCGACATATGAAGATCGGTGCTTTGCATCGTACAGATGCACGGTTTCTTCGGCTTGTGTTTTCCCACTCAAGTATCGTGCGTTATTACTTTCGTGGGAAGTTGGTGCAATGACGGCGCGATATTACTCTTGGGAGGATATTTAACATTGCAAATTAAAGGGCCAGGCAACTCAAGTTTCGAGAATGTATAAATAAGTAAATAGCGAGATCTCTTCACATCTCTGCACTTTCTTATACACTTCCTGCATTTAAAAGGAAATGTGTACTCAGCTAATGTAATTATATTTCATTACAATAATAATTCGGTGCTTAAACGAAGAAAGAGAACGGAAAAATTGTAGGAAAGTGTAGAAAGCGGGGCTAAAAAGAGCAAGATGTCCATTTTCTCAACTTCAATTTAATTTAACTCTTTTATCGGCGTGAAAATTATTCAATTATGAAAATAACATTCTGTTGACATGAATAAATTCCGCCGAGAAACAAAATCAATTGTAAATTTATCGAAGGAACTGATTTTTTTTTTCCCAATAATGATGAATAATAATCACTTTGTATAATTCAGCAATTATGTTGCATTTGAAATATAAGAAGAACGTTAAAAATCGATCGACTTTAATCTACCTTTGAAAAAAATGCACCATTTCGACAATGCGGCATCCGGTAATGTACGTGAAATGCAGCGGATCGTTCGCGTGATATCTGTGATGCCAACGTCGAGTCAGCGCTTTTTATCCGGAAAGGAAAAAAGAAGCGTGCGCATGAGTCACGTCCGGTCAGAAATCTTTTCGCGCAAATTTTATTATTCAAGGCGAACGCGTGCGCAATGTATATCGGCTTTTGTTCGCGGCCAAGGCTAATATCGGTCGGCATGATCATGCACAGAAAAAAGAAAACGAGACGTGGGCATTGTAGTCTCTATTTCCGCGCGGTGACTTGCGCCAGTTTTGATTTGCGTGTCTCTTATCACTGTTATAATATTCGAATAACGTCTCGTAATTATGATTTACACTTTATTTCCTGGATATTTTACATATCTTTCTGGTGGGACTAATAAGAGAAAACACATTGTCGAAAAAATATATAGATATTTTATATTCTGTACCCAGAGTTGCCACAGACCTGGAAAACCGGGAAAAGTCAGGGGAAAATGTAAAAAAGTCTGGATTTTGAAATTTGCTCACAATTTCCCTAAACTGCTCCTATTCTAAATAATTGTTATAATTTTTTAGTATTATATCTGACGTTTATAACGAAATACGTTCAAAATTTGCCCACTTTAAACGATTTTAATAAAATAATTAAAATTGATATTTTATTCAGTATTTTTATTTGATCGCTCTTTTTCGTAACTGTACTCGACACATAACTGTATTCAACAACATAATGCATTCTGTTTTTCAATATTAATTTATTTTTTGTTGGCTTGAATTTGTACCCAAAATTTTAGTATGCTACTAAGCCTTTTTTGCGTTGTTTTTAATAATATGAACTAGCTTTCTTACGACTCTTGACTTTAAATGTGTTAAAATTTACATATTTTGTATATTGGAAAGTTTTCCATTTTTATCTGGAAAACCTGTAAAATTTTGCAAAATTTTAATTAAAAATAATTATTGAGCTCTCTTTTAATCTCAATTTTATTAGCCAAGATGTGAAACTTGAGAACAATTTTTGTATTTTAAATTGTGCCTTTTTTTAAGATGAATTAACACGGGATGTTCCAAAATTGACGATAAATATTTTAAAGATTCTTTGTAATATTTTAAGAGAAAAAGTTTAATACAAAAATGCTAAGACTACATGATAGTTTTTAAACGGAAAGAGTTGAAAAATTACAGGGTTAGAATTTTTCGCATATTTAGGGATGGCAAGATGTGAAGGTGCTTCCCCGAACTTTATACTTTTATGACAATAACAAAATTCAGCACTTTTACCCTGACTATTTTGTTATCCATAAATGCGTGAAAAATTCTAGCCCTGTCATTCATAATTTTTCAACTCTTTTCATTTGAAAACTATCAGTCTCGATATTTCCGTCAATTTTGGGACACACTGTATGTAAAAAGTAAAATTTATTATATTATCATATTTATTTCTAACTGTGTGCTTATAATATCGTATAACATTCGGCCATGTGTATCCAATTACATATCTATATGGATTCAGGACGCAGCCATATTTTAGTGTTAATTTGATATACATTTCCTATAGTTATCATCTGAAACGAGAACATTGCATTGGGTTTACCTTCTATATTGTGAATTCTGGAGAGGTTCTCGTCTACTTTGTGCCAAAGACTTTTATTTAAAAACATAATTTATTGGAAAATGTATTTTAATGTGAAAGAAGTTATTTAAAATTATATTACATGCATATATAGGAATAGTGTGACGCCAGGAGACCGTTCACAAAAATCCGAGCGAAAACTAATTTTACATTATGTCATTAAGTTAACATTTTACATTTTTTCTTAAAATGACTTTATTAATATACTCGTAATCAATATGTTGGTGACCTCACGACAAAACCTATGTGAACCTGATATTTGACTCACTTTAAGAAAAAAAATTTGGTAAATATTCACTTTAGGGGAGGCTTCTCAGATGGCCTTGATCTTGGCACATGTTGTCAAGGTCATAATCTTGAGTGACCTCCAACAGGTTTTAACCGTCGCTCGTTATTTGTTAAAAAGTTTAATTAACAAAAAAGATTTAAAAAAACATCGTCTTTCCGCCATATACAATATTCAGGACTATTTCACATCCTTCTCTGCTTACGTAATGACTTTCCACGCAAAGTGAGGTCCATCCCACGTGCCTAGGGGTGTTCAACTTTCCATGCGAAGCAAGGAATCCATCTGCATGACAGACGTTAACGCTCTTAGGCAGATGTACATGTAAATAAAATTTACAGCGATAACGTAAATAGCTTGCACATGCTTCAAAGTTTGAATAATTTTCCAAAAAGTCCTGAAAGACGTTTTTTTGGAAAAGTCTTAAAGATATCTATTTCCAGACGTCTTATGACTTTCAGATATATGTGCGTGTTCTCTGGAGTATGTAGTGATCTGTCGATGTTTCGTAAATCGTATATAGGTATATATAAGTCGATAAAACAGCGATTCTGTCGGAGTTCAGCCAACATCCCCTTAGGTTTTATTTATTTCGAATGAACAAAATATGACAGGCTTTCGAGTATCGATTTTTTAACACGGTGTGATGCGAAAATACGGATAATTCTTCGAACTTACGAAATACAATAAAGTAATCCGTAATTAATTGAGTAATCTAAAATAGTTTGATCTCATTGTACGAATAGTTAAACTGTACCTATTAAAGATGAATTACTTGTATCAATTCCAAAGTAAATTTGCTTATAACAATACAATTATTATTATAATTGTACGTTTCAGTCGAAAAGTCTGATTGACAAATTAGTACAATACTTACGACAGAATAATCTCGTATACGCAACAGTTCTTCATGCATTTTTCCGCAACGCCGCCATTTTTCACCATAAAACGTATGCTAGCGTTTTCCGCAATACGCCCGGATTTCATAGATTGCCGATCGGGCACGTGCGTTCGATTTTAGAGGAAGACGGCGCGGGCGCGGCGCAGGTGTGCGATCTGTAGTAGTAGTTTCCTGTTTCGCGATGCAAAGAGAATTTTCGCAACTTACGTATGAATGAAAATGAAACCGTAATAGCTTGCATTTTCGATACCTCGGCATAAATTCCGTGGACTTGTGTCGACGTCGTTTTGCGATAAATAACTAAAAACTATTTGCCCATCGCCGAGTACTTAAACGTGCTTCTGCGTACTCGACCTGCGACCGTGTATCATATTGCAAACGATGAATGTTCGGAGGTATGTAAATGTGCTGTAAACGCGCGCATATTTGTGCGTGTGAGAGAGAGAGGCGATGAGATTCTGCGTATTTCACGATAACTGCGTTAAACAAACATCGACGAGAGATGGACTACATGCGAGTGATTGCGTCGGGATCACTACAGCTGTCGCAATTGCGTGCGTCTGATTGATCGTCCCATTGCGATCTACTTTACACACGATGAGCAGGTGTTGGCAGTCGACTACCTGTCCGCAAATAATTCGCCGTGATATCTTTGGGACATATCGGCGAATGCTGTAACTACGGCAACTCGATTTTCTAACTGTAAAGTGAGCGATTCCGATAAGCACAAATTGACTTTCTCTCAAAAGATATGACTAATATATATCCATTTCAACCATTCAGACGTAGATTAACTTTAATCTCGGTTTAACTTACTTTTTATCTTTTTCTATAGCTCGAAACATTAGAAAAAGGTAAAGAATAAATTAAATCGAGATTAAAGTTAATCTGCATTGGTAGAAATGGACATTCAATTACGCTTTTTTATCTTTTTCTAGTTCGGAACATTAGGGAAAGGTAAACCGAGATTAAAGTTAATCTGCATTGGTAGAACTGGACATAATATTCAAATAAGAGATGTAAGAATTTTTTTAATATTTTATGTCAAGAACTATTTGTTGCGCTAATGGAAAAATTCCGAACACAAGCGAAATACTCTATTTAATTCAATTTATTGTCGGTCTTATTTCGAATAATACATATTTTTCGAATCTCAGGATTTGATATTCGACATCCACGTTATCTTATCTAGACTCTCTTTTTAACTTATCTATAAAAACTTGATCTCTTTATATCAAATATTTTTGACCATCGAGATAAAAATTTTATAAAATGAATCAGATAAAACAGTAATAACTTTACAGAGTTAGAAACTTGGAAAATGTTTTACTTTGACAATAAAATTTCGTATTTTATAAAATGGCGATAATTAAATTTCCAGACACGGTTTGATATGCGTTTAAGATTTAATATTTACTTATGAACTGAAATGAAAATAGCGTACAAATTAAATTTCACTGATAGATGCATCGTGTGAATATTTCGAAGAAAATTCAAAGGTCGCGACAACACACGTAATCGAAGAAAAGCGGAAGCGAGAACAGAGATCGGAAGGTGATGGGATGAAAAGAAAGGGAGAAGGAAAAAGCTACTCACGAAGCAATTAACGAAGAAAGCTTTCGAGCGAACAGTTAAGAGTTGGGTAGAATTTATAGCCGCGCCGAATTACCGACGTAAAGCAGCAGCCGCATAGCGAAAGGAGGAAATCAATTCGAAAGTCCTCCGTTTTTACTCGAGAGAAAGAGACAGACGAGTCGGCGGAAGTGGCAAATCTGTCATCATCTACAAACCGAAAACTAGCAGACATAATCTACATATCGATAGGATGTGTAATTCTCTGAAGGAAAAAAGCGAAAAGAAAAAGGCATGATCGTAGCTAGATTCATTTTTAAAGTTGGCCAACTTGAGCCAGCTGGTGAAACGGTCAATGACATTGTCGGATTTATATATGGTGTATCCCGGACCGGATGTCCTTTCAGTTAGATATATCGCAAAGGTTGCTTTGGAAAATGCTGCGATTATTTTATTATCACGAAACTGAATTTCCATCAACGAAACGAAAGCACAAAGTCAAACAGGTTGGAATGAAATAAAAGAAATTTATGATTATGTATATTAAAATGAAATTTAAAACATTTTTTGAAACTAGTGTTAATGTAAAAAAATTTTTTATTTTGAGGCGTTGGAAGAATTTTTATATATTTTTGGTGGCTGAGAATTTCCGGCAAATAATCAAATCGCGATGAACAGATAATGAATTGTTTCGCAGTTAATCTCAACCGCACTTTATTGTCTTAACACGATCTTAACTTATGACTCCACATTATCAAGATATTTACACAATTGCAAAGTTGCGACATGATAACGCTTAACAAAGCCTTTGTCTGCAAAAACTTGAAAATAATTTATATATGCCGTAAGATTATTTATTATGTTTATAAGACACTTTTTTTTTTTAAGAAATACTTGAGAAGAAAGCTTTCGAAAGCATTTATGGCTGCGTTCAGCAGAAAAAGCAGTTTTACAACTGTTGTAAAATCAGGGTTGCCACAGACCTGGAAAACCGGGAAAAGTCAGGGAAATTAAAATTGGTCATGGAAACCGGGAAAAGTCAGGGAAAAATATAAAAAAGTCTGGAATTTCGAAATTTGCTCACAATTCCTTGAAACTGCTCCTATATTCCAAATAATTGTTATAATTTTTTAAATATTATATATCTGATGTTTATATAGTCAGGTACGTTCAAAACTTGCGCACTTCAAACGATTTTGATAAAATAATTAAAATTTATATTTTATTCAGTATTTTTATTCGATCCCTCTTTTTCGTCATAACTGCATTCTTTTTTTCCAAAACTAATTTATTTTATGCTGTGGTTTGAATTTGCACTCAAAATTGTACTATGCTACTAAACTTTTTTTGCATTATTTATAATAATATAGACTAGCTTTCCTACAATCCTTGAGTCTAAATATTAAAAGTTACATATTTTATATTACTCATGGAAAATTTTCTATTTTTATCTGGAAAGCCTGGAAAAGTCAGAGAATTTAAAAATTCATTTTCTATGCCAACCCTGAAAATTCTTCAGTATGATCGGTTCTTGCTTTTGGTTCCTTATGGATCTAAATGTATGAACCAATGATATTGAAGAATTGTACAACAGCTGCTTTTTCTGCTGAGCGCAGCCTATGAAATAAAAACAATCTGGTACCGTATTATAACGATCACGAGATAAACTACGCACGATATAAACTGATTTATTAATTGGGACTGCCAAAAAAAAAGCACATTTGGCTGATAGGGAGTGCGAATTCGGTTTCTCGATGAGCCTGTTTTGCAGCATGGAACAACAATCTGCCGGATTTGATCACGGCATCGATCGCGCTCCTGCGAATAGGGATCGCGCTAAGCCGAGCGTGAAGATAATCGTTTTGTCCGTTAGACAACCTCTGTCGATTCCCCCGAGCTATACATTGGTTGGCACGGAAACCCGTGCCAAAAAGTGGAGGCTAAACTGCACCCTACGATGGCACAGATTTTCACTGAATCTCTCTCGCTAATCGATCGCTCTTTCGGCCGTTGCTCCGTCACGTGGAAAGCGAATTGTTCGACTACAGTATCATACGATGACATGTTAACGATACATTCGCGTTTTGTATACACTGGTGACTGTAAAGATTCATTTGAGCACGAAGAGAAACGCGACGACAACAAGGTATGTATAATAGAGTATACGCGCAACGGAATTTTGAGAAAAATGTTCGGAATATTCGATCAATTTCCAAGGGACTTTCAGTGCAGCAAATTATTTAATTTATGTAAAAAGATGAAGGACTATTCTTGGAAAATTACATCGTTGCGATTATTCTTATACATATTAAATTCTTTTAGAAGGTACCAAAGTTACAGTAATCGAATAACTGGCAATTATAAATGATCAATTAATATATGGAAAATGTGCAGAGTTCAATGAACATGACTTTTTCTACGAACTTTTATTGGAGAGAAATTGATTTTGAATATATCATTGATTTTAAATATATCCAATATTAAAATTCGGCATATCAGAAACGAACGCTATGTTGCTGTTACATCGTAATTGGGATATCACACGAGGGATTCTTAGTGGCGACGAGTGAAAGTGAGATTGCTGTTAAACTTTCTGCCATAACAACTTGGGTGATTCGAGACAATCGTGTTTGGATGGGTTATATTCAGTTGCATTCGCGATAAATTATCCCGCACTCGTTACTCTCGTGATATGGGAATAAGGAAGTTCTTTCACTTTTCCCATCCGCGCGGTCTCTTATTACCACACAAATTACACCGTAAGAAAACAATTCTTCCATGTTTGAATGCGTTTGCTCGCAACGTGCGATAATTGCCGGCTGTTCGCATGAGATTATATTAATTGTTGTACCTGGCGGCTTTCATATGAAGAAAGGAACGTATCATCATATGTTATGTGCTAAAAATAATACCAGAAACACACACACACCTAAAAAAGTTTTACCTCCAAGTATTAAATACGTATAAAGTGGAATTTTTATAAATTATTCTTAAATATTATTTCCTGTTAATGTAATCAAGTTTACAAGTTGTAAAGACAGACGTGAGAAAAAAAAGTTTACAACAAATATCAATTCAAACACTAACAAATACTACCTATATAATTATTACTTGTAGGAATAAATATATATAAGAATTTTAGTAATTATTAAATTTTCTTAAATGCAACATACTTTCCTAGATTCTCAAATCTGTATATTTGTGTAACACTGCCACAAGACATCATTGTTATTTTCTCCGAGTTTTTTTTTCGGCTGAGTTAATCTTTTCATGTTAACCCTAATGGACGTACAACGGGAAGCAAAAAAATTCATCACTGTTGGAAATGACGATTTCTCTTCTCCCTCGACAATAAGGTATCATCTCATATTAAACACCAGATTCACATATGTGTTTCGCTTACTCTAGTCTTGCTGAAGTAGCGTACTTTTCTTTATCGATCACTCTTGCATTTCCTCTCTTCTCCTCTACAAAGCTGGAGGTCGAGGTTAACCTGTCGATTGTCTTCCACTAGAATTGCACCGACTTTTGTCGTCGTGGCGACCGCATAGCCAGCAGCAAATTTAAAGATTTTAACTTCCAAAATGTAACAATATTTACAAGTTTTTTGTGAATGAGTATCTTCGATGAATTAAACAGTTTATTTAGAAATTTTATTTTTCGATTATTATTTTCTTATGTAATTCTATTAAGTAAAGAAAATTTAATACCAACATAATAATTACTTATATTTAATTCTGCTTTTCACTGCTTTAGAGGAATTAATTCAGGGAATCTATTTTAATTTATCAAGAAGATTCTAACGTACAATTCTTTTTTCGTTCCATATCTTTATTCTTTATACATATATATTTGGTAACTTTCTTCTTCTCAAATAATTACTTTTTTTATTTATAAGTAAAATTAAAGAATAATTTATATAACTAAATAGACATAAATTGCTCGATAAGTTGAACACTCCGCGTATTATTACACTCACATTGCAATTTTCGACTCCCCGCATTTTCTTGCAAGAATTTTTTGTTTATTAGAGTTTCAACTGGTAATCTCTTTTATCGCCCTTTACGGCAAATTTGTAGTTTTAACATCACGATGACGTAAGCACGATCACAGTTCGCGGCCGTGCGCGATGACGTACAGATTTTCTGATGGTCGTCGGTGCTTTTATGACGCACGTGGCGGAAATCGATACCGACACGAGGGATGCTTAGCTGTTTGCAATTTCCCACGACACGCGATGTATCTTGATCGATAGAAAATTAGAATTTCATTCAAAATTTTCAACAAATAAAAAACTATAATTTTACACACAGTAAAAAAGAAAATGTTAATTTTAACATTTTTTACATGTTCCAGGACATCCACTCTAAACTTTAAGTTAAAGTAACTCATTCGTCTTGTGTTATTTGTTAACGAATTAGTAACGTTAAATAATTGACACAATACTTTACATTTATATTTGTTATTTTGACTTTAAGGGTGACTTTAAAACTAACATATAAAATAAGTAGAGTACATAGAAAAGTAGTTGCAGTAACTCGTAAAAAAATGTCAATAAAACATATTTGTTCGTATAATGTGAATGAAAAAATTCTTACATATTAAATTGACTTTGAGATATATATAGATTAATTAAAACAATTGTATCAAAAACACTCAAAATAATATTCCATTTTTAATTGACATACTCAATTGTTAAGTTAGAAAGGTGACATAAATCTAACACATCAAAATGTTACAGAAATAATAACATATCAATTGTATGTTAATTTTACATTGAAGTAATAATCAAAATGTGGTAATACAAGAAAAATTCTACATATGGACGCACGATTTTTTACTGTGTATATAGATATAATTTTATTGACAAGACGAATACTCGAGAAATGATGGTTACGTATGTTAAATCAATAATTGGTTGTAATAATGTGTATCAAATTTTTTTATTAATCTGTAAAGAATCGTGCAAATATTTTTCTTGACAAGTAGTTTGAATTTCAAATAGGCATACTTAATAAATTGCATTTCTTTTTGTCGACGGATGTTGGATATACATAAATAAGCAAAAATAAGAACGTCGATTGCGTTTGAAAGGATGCGATACACGGAAACAATTAGGAAAATAAAATTTAATAAACCAATGCATTATTTTAGCGCACTTAGAAACGTGATATTACTTTTATGCGATTCGATCGATGCATGATGTATGATGCAGTGCCATCACAATAGCGAGAACGATACAGTTGATTTTAACAGCCGCGGTTGCATCAATTTTTTCCACACATTTGTACGGTGTGTTTTTTAGTACACGTTACGTGGTCAAATGATTCGACTATGTGAAACATATGGGTGAATTTATATAGCCGCCTTGTATATAATGGTGGCGTTGGGCATGAATCACATCCGACGTAATCCTCGCTCGTCTTATCTTCTTTTAGCTTACTTCTTCTTTCCTTATATCTCGCTATCGCCTCCATTTCTTTCATATTTTCTGACTTTAGTGCACTCTCTCTCTCTCTCTCTCTCTCTCTCTCTCTCTCCCCCCCCCCCCCCCAAACCGTCTTTTTCTTTCAGTTTCTCTTCCTCATTTAATTTTATTTAACTTATAAGTTAAGAGCACTATAGTGCTCGTGTAATTCTTGCCGCACGTGCTTGCATGGGGATCAATTTTAATTTATTCATATTTTACGTGTGTAAACAATTTTTAATTTTACATTTAAGTAATTAAAATGAAACATGTTTTAAAATAATAATTTTGAATCATTATAAAAAAATCCACATTTAAAAAATATTATTTTTTTACATAATATATATATTTAGTTAGTAAATACATAACTTGTAGTAAATTACGAAGTAAATACAACACTTAAAATTATTAAATAAATTTTAATTAATGCATTTTAAAAACAAATATAATGTGAATAAATTTTAAATACAAATATAATGTGAATATTATAAAGTGATTATATTAAAAAATTTTAATTATTGCATTTTAAATATAAATAGAATATGAATATCATAATGTGATTGTTTGAAGCTAGCAGACTTTTGTAAAAATAATTGAAAATATCAACAATTTTTATTATTAGAAATGATTGAAAATATCAATAAACTTTATTATTAAAAGACGCGAAGTCATCCCCTCCTGTTGTAAAATAAAATCAACACTTTTATTCTATTAATTTTAATATATTTAATAAATACGTGCAAATTTTGTTACTTTGCTATATTTTTTAAATAATTTCAAAACTTTACATTTCATATTCATGAAGTTCATTTAACATAACAGACATATGTTAAATTTATATATGAATATGTTCACTATTTTACACGAAAACTTTAATCAGCACGGATTTTTTTTACAAAAATACACAAATTTTCCAACAGTGTAACAGATGTAATTAAGGAAGGATTTATGTAACTTGGAGTCTTTACACATATTAAATAATTTTTCTAATCAGAAATATATTAATTCGCGCTAAAATTAGATACTTGTACTATATGAAATACACATGAGACATATTTCTGATAAAAAATTTAATTCTCTTGTATATTCAATGAGTGAATGATCGAGACGGTCAGAATATTATAAATTAAAAAGACTGAACACATCAAAGGAAAGAATTGGGTGACACATAAATTTGAAATGAAACTTTAATTAACAATAAGATAAAATTATATGCTCTAAATAAAAGAATTTGGTAATATTTAGTGAGAGAGCGACAAGTTCATACATTGAGAAAAAAATGCTGTTGATTCAATTAAAGTCTATATTACGGGGGCTGTCACTAACATAAGTAATTAATTCATGTATATTTTTTATTGACATAAAGGCCTTATTATTGAAATAATAATTTATGCCTTTATGTCAATAAAAATATACATAAACTAATCACTTATATTAGTGACAGCCCCCGTAATATAGACTTTAATTGAATCAACAGCATTTTTTTCTCAGTGTATATCAAACCATATCACGTATCACGTATATGACGAAAAAGATGAGTGGAAAGATCAGGGCGAGATAAAATTGAAAGCCGGGTCTCAATAACCATGATCTATCCTGATTTTCACACACAAGAATGTCGTTTCTCCTACGTTAAATATAGACGACCCAGCACACGATTCGGCCGAGAGATCTAACCGTATTTCCACGTACTCTATTCCATGTATTTTCTGCCTCCACGATTTAGAGGAGTTCCCTATGCGACCCAAGTAGCACACACCTCCATTCGCTCTGGAGAGAAGGTCGGAATGTAATCGTACGAAACGATCCCGGAGGAGTCTCGGTCCCGAAGGGCACAATTCGTACAGTGTCGCGCAAAAGTTTTGGTCCTAGTGTCAAAGAATGCGATCTTTGTATCAAATAGAGAATATACAGAAATTGAGATTATATATAAAAATTGCGTAAGTTCATCAGACAGAAAGTTATTGTGGTATTGTAAATATTCCTCGAGCAGTAAGTTTCCATATCTTTTACAATTTTTATTTACTGCAGTTTCATCATGCTCTCGCTACTGTTCACTTGTAACTGCTTAGCATACTAAGAAACAAGTGTCTTCCAAATTTTGATGAACTTATTATATATAATAAAAATAAGTTACATTTATTTTTTCATAAATGTTCTTATTATTATATGAGGAGAAATATCTTTAAAAATTAAAATATAAGAGATATGAGATGTATTTTAAACAAGAGTTTTATGACTTTGAGAGAACTTAACGATTATGTATCTAGAGTTTTCGAAGATGTATAATCTTCAAAATAGTCCTACTACTCTACTAAGTTTTGAAAATAATTTCACTAGATCGAGTGAAATCCTATTCTAAAAAAAGAACGAAAATCTGTCACTCTTGTACAAGAGCGAAAAAATTTTTAATTTTTTTTTTCAAGACTGGCTTAATTTTCACTCCAAAAGATTTAAAGAGTATACATTCTGATTCTGCATATCGCGCGCCAAAATGTTTTTCTGGGGTTAAAACTCATACATGCTAAATAGAATAATCATTTATTAAATTGTACAAGCAGTTAAATAATTTTTTTATACCAATAAGCATCTTTTAACAAGAATATTAATTTTCATATATTGAAATCTAAAAACTACGAATAATTTATTGCGAAAAATATTACTGAGCCGGGAATCGAACCTGAATCTCCCACTTGCTACCCAGCAGACGGGTGTCCTCGCACAGTTAAATTATCGAGGTTAACTAAATATAATCTGTATTAACAATAATTCTGTTCGATTTACATCACATATTTTGTATTGTTTTCCTTTCTCTCTTCATAATTGTTCACGTTATCTATGTGTATTTTAAAATTTCTGAATTATCTCGTATTGTGTAGGAGAGAAGTTATATGATTAAAGATAAGATAATCATTGAAGCATTCCGAGAAGTCAATTGTCTTAATGAAAGGATTATTTGCGCACCAGCCGGCGTTTTGATTCGTTAACGTTTATCTGTTCTGAACATTAATCTGGGTTTATAGTATAAAGGCTGAGATGATTGTTTTTTTTTCGCGACAAATTAAAAAACTCATTGTAATTTAGATGTGATATAAGGAACGAACAAAATTGTCATGAGCATATGAATATTAATGCGACAATACTAATGAATTAATTAATATTGTCGCGTTAACATTCATATATATGCTCATGACAATTTCGTTTGTCCCTTATCTATACGACATCACGAAAAATAATTCTCATATCGATTTGCCGTTTATATTATGAGCGCAGAACTCGCTCATCTTAATCTTGCCCAAGATTACGGTCGAGAATGGAGTAGAATCCGCGTTCGACTTGCGATTCTGAAACTCGCACCGTCATCTTCCAGGGATTAAACTTTATTTCCCGCTTATATGCTGCGGTTCAAGACGCCATTCTGATAGACCATTCTGAATCTGAATAGAGAAATAGTCCAATGCTCGAAGCAAGCGTTTTACGCGAGGGAGGAAATTTCATTTTGGATTCGAAGCTCCGCCGACTCTACCCCGGGCGGCGTGGGAAAGGGTAGATAATTTAAGGACACAGATCGAAGTAAGCCGATAACCCACGCCGCGACATTTTATCGTCGCAACGTGAACGGCGCCTTAACGCGCGAAACGCTCGTACACAAAGTGCTCCCGTTATTTTCTTCTTTTTTTCGCAAGCTTTCGTATTTCTGTACACTCAAAATTACGACGCTCACGACAGGAGACGCGTGACTCCTTTCCGCGATGTCGATTGATTTTTTCGTTGCGTCTACTTGTTAATGTCATCGCACATTTGAATAATTATGCGTAACAGTGTAATATTAATTGTATGCATTTAAATATTCAAATATTTCAGTAAATATAGTAAAGCGTATTTACAAATTGAGGAAGCAATGTCTCAACAATCCATAGAGTTTTATAATCGACCTAGTACTGGGCCAGTGCTATAACTGTTGGGTACTGGCGCAGTACTGGCTGAGTACTGGATGATAATTTGGGCCCGGTACTAGCAGACAGTACTGGCCCAGTCATTTTAGCCAGTCTGCATTTGCAAGTGATGGCTCGGTATTGGCTGACAGTTGACCTTTGCCGTCAGTTGACTAAGTGTTGGTTTTGTTGTAACTGTTGGCGACCTAGCTGCTGGCGACTCTTTATGGGAATACTTTCACAGTACATTATGTGCATGTGTGTGTGTGCATGTGTTACAAGAAGAAGAATATCTCATGATGGACAAGAGATTTGATAAAATTAAATGTGTTTTTATATCTATATAGAGTAGTAAATCCTGCAAACTTTATACAGATCACTGATTTTGCGTGTATACGTACAAGACTGTAATCCATAAAGAGACGTCAGATTGCTAATTAATCGCAGAATCATTTAGTTCGAACCATTAGACATTGCCTAAACTGCAATGCGCAATCGTGAACGCATCTCTCAGTCTTCTAATGCGTGGTGTGATGCGGCCTTAACGAATGGAGAAGGCCGACGTTCGCCGCAGGCCGCAGGGTGAATGAGAAAGAAGGCAAAGGCGAGACGCGGTGGTGCAGTGACTGATTGGAGGGCGAGAGGAGAACAGAGGATGAGCGGACGTGGCGATCGATCGGTCCCTTACTAAACCACTGCACTGGCGAACTTCTCGCGCATAGAGATCCTCCTTCCAACACTCCTTCATTTTCTTTTTTTTTCTTTCTTCGATGTCTCTCGATATCTGCATTTTTCCCTTTCTATTATTGTTTTTTTATTACGCGTGTTTTACATTCTTCAATTTATTTGTTTACTCTCGATTGTATTATTTTTGGCTATTTTTCACTTTCTTTAATCTTGCGCTATTTTTAATGTTTTTTTTTTTTTATTGAAATAACTTTAGATTTTGTTATTTGTTAATATTAAAAAAATTTTTCAATATTTTACCATTTCGATGATATTTGAAGGGATTATTTTATCAATCTTTTCTTTTCTTATTTTACTTGAGAGTTATAATCCAAATGTAACGCTCTATTGTTTGTATTTTACTACTTTTATGACATTTTTTAAATAGATTTATACTAGGGGGAAGACTGATTTGTTTTTCTGAATAATTTTGAAAGATTTTAAAAAGAGAGTGAATATAATTATAGATTTTGAAACACTAAATATATATACATTATATAATAATGTATTCCTTAGTTATTATTATACTCTTGAACTATATTACTAATTATTAAATCATCGTACAAATAAGTTATTTAATTTTAATATAAAGCTGTGAAAATATAATAATTAGTTCCGTACTCGGATTGTCACACGTTCCAGAGTTGGCAGCAATATTTTTTTTATGGATAAAACATACAAAAGATTCAGTTTTTATTTTAATGTCACTTCTATATTTTATAAAATAATAGTAATTATAATATTGTTACAAGTAAATTAGTTATTCAAACCATAAAATACATAATTTTTACTGTCATTCTACTTCTCTATTTTTTTAAATAGAATGAAATCCGGGTATGTGAAGTTAGCACCCCAACTATAGTACTCAGGAGTTCTGAATAGAGTTCCCGTTTCTTTTTGACGAGACAAAGAGTTCTATATAATTTATAACAAGA
>NW_017296201.1:836237-856237 GCF_001594075.2 Trachymyrmex cornetzi
TTCGTATCGTTGAGAGGAAGCAGGAACTCTATTCAGAACTATTGTATCTAAAAATTGATTTTTCAAAAATTTTTAATTTTTTTTTTATTTTTCAAAAATTTTTTTTATGTATCAGGAACTCTAGGTATTCACGAAATGAAGCTATTGGGCCGCTCAGAACTATTGGATCTCGATTTTCGATGAGAAGTTAGCACCCCATTTTTAAAAAATTGTTTAAAAATACTTATTAAGCGGAACTCTTGTTATAAATTATATAGAACTCTTTGTCTCTTCAAAAAGAAATGGGAACTCTATTCAGAACTCCTGAGTACTATAGTTGGGGTGCTAACTTCACATACCCATGAAATCCTCAATTTTAAACTTTTTTCCTTCTAAGATTTCTGTATTATGTTATTATTTTTTCTTTGTATTTTTTCTATCATCTTTTCGCCTCACGCAAAGTTCTATTCTGACACGTCTTGAGTGTCAGAATAGGAGGGCTTCGTGATTGCCATGAACAAATGGTAGCAGCGCTTGGAGATGTATGAACATGCTAATTGTTTGGGAAGGCCAAGATAATTATTGCATTCGGTCAGCGGAAATTCGTTTTATGCGAATGTCTATAACGTGCATTTGGCCTATTCGGAAGAGAGATATTATCGAAAAATTAACTGAAAAATTAATTTTTTAAAGGAGAGAAAGAAAGAGAGAGAAAGTATATGATCTATATTTAAAATGTTTAAGAATTTCCATTTGTTTCGAAATAAAAATACCTGTTTTACGACGAGTGATATCGAAAGAGTGACGATTTGGTTATACAAAAATAGAGTGATGCATTTCGATACAAGAATCTCGAATATCGTCTCGGAATTTCTCGTATATCATTAAAAATATCGTTTCCGAGATTGTCATATATCATTTGTTTTTCTCGTCTCGGTCTCGTCTCGAAAAAATCGGAGAAATATCGGAGGAATAAGAAATAAACGTTACCACCGTCATTTGTCTGATGTACACAATTTGCAAATTGCGAATTTACTTCCATTTTCGTCTTTTACAAACGAAATTGAAACGAGATGGTCGATATTCTTGAATGTCTCGCGATAAAATTCGAGAATCTCGAAAAGCGAGAATATCGGCCCATCGAGATGAGAAAATGGTATCAATCATTTGTTTTTGTCGAGATCAAATCTCGGTATTGATATTTTCTCGTCTCGTCTCGCTCGAATGCATCACTAAAATGGATACATAATTTCCATATAAATAAACCTAATTACTAACAACAAAATTTTCAAATATCATACATTGATCCATTATATCCATGTCGTACAGGATTAATGGAATATTTAAACGTGCCCAGACAGAATTTCCATTAAATCCGGCAGGGATGGATCTCGTCTCGGATGAGTCTTATTATTATAAAGCGAATTCATCTTGTTTCCCCAATCTTCCTCCGTCTAATGTCGAGGGTTATCCTTCGGACTTAGCGGGTAAGTGTCCTTCGCACTTACTATTCGATGCCGCTGGACTCTCTTTGGACACCCTCTCTTTACCCTCTCTCTTCGTCCCTCTTGCGCACACCTTGGAGAAGGTCGGGTCTAGGTCGCGTGCTACTAGGTCCTCCTCCTTCTCCTCCTCATTCTCCTCCTTCTCTTCCTCCTCTGCGAGTGGGTTTCAACGCGCGTTAACGAAATGCCACGACGACGCCCGTTAGTCGTCGTGTCGGGTCGATCGATAAATTTGCAAGTGCAGGCTGCAACGACACTTTGTGGCCGACTCGCTTATTCTGAAAATGATATAAGCCGCGAGAGAGAGAGACTGTATCCAGACAGTTTGACTATTATCGTCTGATCACTTCATTTGCTAATTAATAAAATGCGATGTCCCGAAATTTTTCAGTTGAGCCATTTATTTTTGACAAAAATATTCATGCAGCTAATAAATGGTAAGATTATATACTTTAAATGATTTTTGAAACTTGAAAATTGTTTTATGTTACTTTGAGTCCTTGAAGAGAGTAGAGAGAGAGAGAGAGAAAGCAGAAAATAAAAAATAATTATTTTTTCTTATATAGGGAAGAATTGTTCAAAACATCCCATGAAACTTTTATACGACTATAACATATATAACTTTCTGCAAGAATATTTCAATTGAAACATAATCCGTATTTGAATCACAGTCTATTTGGATTATATTCGTACATGAGTGTGCAAAGTATGTTAAAAGTTTAAATATATTAAATATTTTCTTCTCTATATTAACACAAGTTTATTTATCCCAATAGCTAAATGTGCGCCCTAGTTTTGCTTTGAGAGTCCAATTTCGACGAGTCCAGTTTCTGTTTAAAATCGATAACCCGCATTGGTTCATAGGTATATTCCCGACTGAAATTTATCATGTTTCGAACAATGAATCGTAAGACGGGGTTAACTCTGTACCACAATGGAGAAAATGGACCGCAAGTCAGAGAAGTGTCCAGTTAATATCTAGAGAGTTTTCAACAATTCTATTTTCTATCCATCAGAAAACTTTCGTTTCTATAGTACGATGTAACACGAAAATTGCGTATACAAGAAGTTATATCTTTGAAATATTTGGAAAAAAATACTCTTGGGCCTCCAAATAAAATAACATTAGGACACAGGTTTAAGATATCTTTGCCTTATTTTACTATGTAATTGAATACTTGGAATTGATTAAATTTCAAATAGAGATTTTATCATCTCTCAATGATACATACATAATATTGATTTTTTGTTTATCGATACCCTGTATGACTTACGGAACTCTCAGGGACTATGTACATTTAGATTTATATCTAGACAGGAGACACGTGATTTATCATGATAGTGATGTCTGTTACATGTTAAAAGGTAGTATTTTAACCCGATTGTATATCGGCCAATCCATTTAAAGCGATCTCTCAACTGCTCGACCCGTTAACGCGATTCACAAGCGGATTTCTACGGTCTCGGAACCACCATCCTCGCGCCGCCCTCGAAGGCTTTGTATGACTCCACCTTTTTACGGACTCGCCACCACGGAATACCGAGGAATTACGTTCGTTAACCCCGATTGATCCCGACGGCGTTTTTGTCATTGCGCTCGCTTCATGGACGGGACTTCTCTCTCCGATAGGCTCACGCTCGCGCACCCGCTCGCATCGTTTATTAACCAAATATAAATTCGGTTTAAATTCGGTGAATAGTCGTTATCATGTTGAACAGTTGTTTTCTCATGAAAACAGTTTCCACGGTAGGCATGAGAAAAATATCATTGCTCTCGAGATATAAAAGACACGAGATTATGCAAGAAAGATCGTTGTTACGAAATAATTACGGCAGCAAGAATGCAGCTAATTAACTGTTATGTGTAGCATAATAAGTTAATATCTAGTATTAAATATTATCTACAGATTATTTTATTATATTTTGTGTTTTATATTAATTACTTATACCTTATTCCTTAATTAACTGAAATATCTGCCAAAATAAAATTCACTTGAAATTAATGAGGGATTCTCCTTCGCGAGTTAGTTGATTCACAGAAAGCTTTTTATTTTGCATTGCTTCGATAATAATCTGGGTGTTATAATCGTGTATAAAAAAAATTTACTTCGAATTCGTAAAAGCGTCCGTAAATGAAATTAGTAAAGATCGCGTTTATTAACGCTCTGTGCATAACGCTTGTAAATGCCGTACTGTTCGAAGCGAAATGAGTTCTTAATTCAATTAACCTGAATGGAACGGTGCTGGCATTGGCGATATCAGTGAACACGATATATGCGATAATACCGCTCCAAGCTGGCACTTTTGATTATTATTTCGATAAGAAATCAAATAGTGATGTTTGGTTCGTCGACAACAAATATCGTGATTAAGGTAATATTAACGCAATATCTGTCACGATAAGCTTTATGTCACTCTTATTTTTTTTCCGGTACGATAAATCGCTTTACGAATTCCAAAGTACTGATTTCATCATGTATTTCTCAAAATGTAACAGGAATAATGAATTACGAGAATTAAAGCTAAGTCTTGAACAAATTTTTTACTTATAATCTTTGACGCAGTTCAGAATAGTTTGATCATTGTAATAAGAATATTTTCTTATATATATTGTAGAATGTTTCTTTAAATAACGTAGAAATTCAAATTTTTTATTGAAGACAGAAAGGTACACATTTAATGTAGATTTAATTTATATATAGTAATAGATAATATATATATATATAATTATATATAAAAGGAAAACTTTCTTAATCATGCGGAGATATGATAAAAAACGAAATGTTCTGAAAAATAATGAGATATTAGAAAAACCTGTAAAAAATATGCTTTTTTTCTACTTTATACGTGTTCTACAAATATTATTTTCTAAATAGCCAAATATTCGTATGGCGACATATCTCGCGGTGAATTTGTTGATTTTATATATTGTGGAGGAGTGATTAAGAGCGATTCACTCCATTACACGTTCGCACCGGATGGCGAAGCATTAGTATTTATTAACCTAAAGTCACCCTGTAATTAACGTAATTGCCAGCTCGAGGTATTCCACGAAGACTGTGGAAATGACTTGCTATAAGCGCATGTGGCTCGATTTCGCGAGATTATTAATGAATAATCTCACACAACACACTTTGAAATACTTTGAATCGCACTTGTATATACATCGTGTATTTGAAATAACCGATTCACGAATGACTGTGTCAATAAAATTATATATTATTTATATTTATTTATATTAAACGTACGAAGTATTAAATTTATTGTTTTAACAATAAATATAACATATTTTATACGTGTGTAATTAATTTATATATTGTATTTAGATTATATTTAATGTATTATATAATTGTCGCGCGTTATTAAAAATCTGAGTAGCAATGATGGGCAATCTTCAAACGACGATGTACTCCAAGCTGATTCAAGATTATTGTCGTCGTGTTGCGCTGTTTATTCTACTAGAAAATACGATGCAGCGCCAACAAATTGAGAGAAAGGCAGTCGAAAGATACCGCACCTCGCAATGCATGGGGTTAGTGCACGTTCCCAAGGCTTCCTCTCGAAATGCGATACGGAGTGCTATAGTGTGAGGTGCAACGTGCTCGCGCACAGAGAGAATACACTTTCGTGCTTTTCTCAAATTTTCTCAATTCTGGTGCATACTATTAATTGTAGAACAAAATGACCGAAACGAGACCATCTTTTTATCGCATGATGACATTTTTATTTTGTCAAAAGATATTTTAATTTAACATAATTTAATTTAAAGATCAACGTGACAAAAGTGAGTAGTCGAAAAGTTAATCATCCCGATAAAAGGTCCTCCTATTGCAGCAACATTAACGATTTAACTTGCATTGGCCGAACCTACATTTATTACACTCTCATTGATTTTTTACGTATATATTCAAGGAGATGTACATGTTGGATTTAAAAGATTTAACAACTTGACACATTTTCATAGCACAAAAGCGTAAAATATTACAAATTAATAAAAGGCAAAAAAGTACTATCTGAATTACGAAATATATATTAGGTTGAGTTGTGATAATTCCTGTTTTAAAAAAATAATTTCCGTTTTAGTATATGGATTTTATTTCTTAATAAAAAAACAACAATTATATCTTAATAAATTATATATTCGCCATTATTTGCAGCAATTCGTTGCCATTCCATCAATTGCATTCTACTAACGATTTTAAAGCTTCATCATCAAAGTCTGTTGAGCGCCCTCGTCCGAGTTCTACTTTCAACGACGTATTTCCAGAATGAAATTTCGTACTTCTCATATAGGATTTTACAATCGGTCCAGTACTGGCTAAGTATTAGATGACGGACCCAGCACTGGCTCAGTCATTGTAATCAGTCATTTGCCAATGATGACTTAGTACCGATTAGCAGAACCTTCGCCGTCTGTTGACAATCGTAGCGTTGGCTAGTAAGCGTTGATTTCGTTGTAACTGTTAGCTACCTGCTGGGGACCCTATATGGGTTGTCTGTCTGTTGTGACTCCTTGACCATAAATATTGTAAATTTTTTAGCTACCTCCGTAGCATTTTTTCCCTGCTTAAACTCCAATAATTAGGTATGACGAATATACATTTTCATTTCCTTTATTTCAACACTGAGAAATTTATTACTTTATTCCGATGTGTACGCTATCATGCACCGTCGTTATAAGACTGCGAAATACTTATTTGCTTCAAACATGGTCTGATCTGTCAAGTATGATGAATCATTAAGGTGATAAATGTATCATTACAATTTATTCCCAGAGACGAAAATTATTTATGATTCAACCTAATATTTGTGATACTTTGTTTGTACAAACACGAACACAATATCGAATAATTCGGTAAATTAATTAATTGGTTGTTATCAACAACTGTATTGCCATTGAAACCTCGATCAATTGTTTTCAAGTATCTATAATAAATTAGTAGTGGTTGTATGTATATTATATTAGCGTTTGTATATTATATTATATTGATGCTTATTTGATTCTATTTTCGACGAAATTGGGAGATGACCTATCGAGTGCCGGAATTCGATTTACCGGAAATGACAATCTCGGGGTATATGTACCGGATGTCTTTCGTGGAGAGGCACTCCGTTTCTCATTTTCTCGACAAAGAAAGACTTCGCCAAGGTATAGCGAGAAGCAGACGAATAAGATATCCGTCAGACAAGACATTTCTTCAGCCACGAGACGAAAAGGCGAAGTCAACTTTGGCTGCAGATATATATACGCTGCGACTTACATTCCATCTGAATAATTTCCAGTATCTCGTTGACCCATCTCGGAAAATATGTATGAGATCTCACTTGCGCGCACGTGCACATATGCACCCCGTTAACTTGCTAAACGAGATGGATCTTGCAATTTTATATTTGTTGAGAGAAATCGAATCAATAGTAAAATATATTCCATAAAATTGCACGCACGCATATTTTATCGCTATATAAGTGATTCTATATATACCTACGTTTCGAATTTTCGCTGTTGTCTTATACGCTTCTCCCTCTTTTCTCTTCCATCATCTATTACATGTATTAACAAAGTATTAAGAAAACTTGCCTCGGATTATTTGCCAATATTCTCCAACTTTTGTCTATACCAAGCTAACCAAGTAAATTAAGAAACTCCGCTTTAATTACGCTCTCTCATCAAATTTTCGTCGATGAAGAGTCGCCTCCGGGGCGATTTTCCCAATGAAGAAATCCGTCGTCGCCAAGAATGGCGATAGCGGCTACAGATAGAGCAGTGGGTAGCGTCGGTTCCCCGCCAACTTGGCCAACGTCAGCGCGGCGCCTCCGCGCGATGAGAAATGCAAGATCGGTGCCAGACTGCTGTTCCTCCTCTTTCTCGCCTCTCTCTCTCTGAGAGAGAGAGGAAAAAACTAGATCGAAACCGTTTCTCGCATGTCTATGCCTTTGTGTCTCGCGGTCGTTTGAGTGAAACCGTTGCTTTTCATTATACGGTGTTTAATTTCATTTTTGCTGCAGCGATACTGCAGCCAGAGTTCCACTGGCAATGTTTAATTCATTCTTTATTTTTATCTTTATTGATTAATTATATCAATTTCATCTTTATTCTCTACTTACTGTGTATTTCTGTAGATATTTTTAATATAAATATTCGTCTGGATTTTTAATTCCTCCCTGTTCTAATTGTGAGAGAAAAAATGGTTACAATTACGATAATTCAATTATAATTTATAGTAATTTTCGGTGCCAACTATATATATATATATATATATATACTACTATATAATTATAATTATTTTCCAACTACAAATTATAACTGATGCTTCAACATTGTGTTATGATCATCTGCATAGCAATGATATGAAGTTATACAACTATTATATCGTAAAAGTCATTGTTTTTTAATGGTTTACATATTTTTTAGTTATTATCATGTAAATAGTAAGCGAATGTTAAAAAATAGTTTTATGCGCTATAATTGCGATTGCATTTACTACATAAAAATGTTTATCTTATTTACAAATATTAATATCTCGAAATGGATTTTACTATATTAATATTTGAAATTATTGTATAATTTATATTATACATTTGTTACAATTGGTAAAACAAATATAACGTATAAATATAAATATGAGGTTATTATTACTAATGTTATAGTAATAATAACTACAAGATAAAAGCACCTAAAATTACTTACTTTATCATGCAATATTGGAGTCACAAACACATTTCTCTCAATATGTATATAGAAATCACTTATCTCCTATTATTAAATATCTGGTTGAAATTAATTTTATACACAATGGGTAAACGGAAAATATCTATTGTATCCTATTGGAATAACTCTGTGTAAAACGGCGAAATGGTCAGAAAACACTTTATTCGTGTGATATTCGTCTTGATTAGAAAATGATGCCAAGAGCGAAATATTGATAAATATTGATAAATATTGATTCGTTCCCTACATATGTCTCGAAATTTGCGTGGGTCTTGATAGACGACGAAAGCAAGAACCTTGAAAAACCTCATATACCGGTGCGCCTTGCTCCGCAGATTTAGATCGAGAAGGAGATGCGTGCGTGCTTTCGTTATTATTACGTGTTTGTGCGTCAAAAGTTTAAGTCCTTCGATATACTGCGGGCGAAGGACGCGGGCGCGCGTAGAGAGATGTGGGTCGTTCTACATGCATATGCGCGTAGTTCCACTCGCGGTCCTCGGGTATCCGAATGCCCCAATGACCTGGTTATCCGGTCTCGGCGCGGCGTGACCTCGCCTCGTGACGCGAATCGAGCGCTCGCAAAATCAAGGTAAACCCATCGCGGCGAACACACGTTCGCGATTAGCCCAATTCCGCTCTTTCTTCTCGCGGCATCCTTGTTTCCCGCCCACTCCTGTCGCGTCTTCCCTTTTCATTACGCGTCATTCCCACTAAGCCTAGAAAATCTCCGTAGCGTGACGCTATTGCTCGACGCTATTACATGCCGATCGATTCTCTATTCTAGTTAATTAACAGACAAATGGAAGCAATACGAGATCATTTTCAGATAAGCCAGCCCTTATGTATACATATGTATACGTTGTTTAGTATATATAATATAATAAGTTCTTCTAGCAAACTTATTATTAATATTTCACTCACGTAAATGTTGAAATGTTAAAGAGTCTTTCCGCTATAAGAGATAAAAGATCGAAGCTCTTTCAAGAATCAAATCCAGAATACAGAGAATTTATTCTTTTATCTTTATTACACGGGTAGTTTATTATGTATATGAAATTTTAATCTCATGCGCGACTTATAGTTATCAAGATATTTTAATGCTAAAAAAAGATAAAAAGAAGACTGTCATATGAATAAATTAATAAATCAACAATTGAGCAAAAAAAACCACTTACGTCAAAGTCAGATGGATACATGTACTTACTTTATAAAACTTTTAGAGTGAACCTCACTCTCTCTTTTAAAGATTGAAAATTGAGCTCTTTTTCAAGACTCATGGTATAATTTTCACTCTTTAGATGGTGAATTCCACTCTGAAGAATTTAAAAAGAGTATATATATTTAAATAAATTTATATACCTCATATATATACGACTGCGCATCAATTATTTTTCAGACTTGCAATCAAACTTCAATGATAATAACTGTAATAAACTAAAAATTAGGTCATTGATTTAATATTATTAATATTTTAAAAATCTATAAAGAACTTACTGCGAAAAATTTCGACTAATAATGAGGGGTCAAGCATCAAATTGACAATCTCTGATTGAATTTGATTTGGAGAAATTATTATTGTATAACTTGATTGTGTTGCGAATCCGAAAAAGAATTGGCACGTCATATATATCTGATGTAAAGATTTTATTTAAATACATACACATGTATTATTCCAACATCTATATTGATCATAAGTGGTGCTTCTCTTATTTACAAAGTTGAGTTTAAAAAAAGAAGATATCGTATATATGCCAATATGTGACATTATTTTTAGACATGAGCTGAACGATTACGACCTCAGTGATGAAGAAAAAAGATCACATCAGCCTACGATTCTGTTTTAAATGGCACATTAGCTTCTTAATCCACTTATCCGTTTCATTAGAAAGGTAGTGAGACGTTCATTATACTTTCCACATCCACGTGCAACTTGATGGCTGATAGAGCTTCGGCTATTATCCGCCGGGTTAATTTAAGGCGATTCCACTTTTAAGATTATAAGTTAGTGAAACTCATCGCGAAGTTGCGTGTCGAACTCAGGTCTTAAAACGATTATCCGCCATCCGGCACTCGCTCAAAGATTTATCTCAGCCTTTTTATAACATCCGCACTTGAGTTAACATCCTTACCCTTTTTGTAAACTTGAATAAAGTCCAACCTCTACATACTATAAAAAATATTACAAAAAATACTATAAAAAATATTACAAAAAATACTATAAAAAATATAATGCTCTAGTTTAATTAACAATCTAGATCTAGAACAACGTATAATATTATTAGAAAGAATAACATTAGAAGTAATATATTGTTACAATATTAAATTTCTGTATAAAACTTGTACGATTTTTACAGAAATATGTTAAAACACGTCTCCCTAGTTGGCCCCCCTCCCCCTCACAAACAATTTTTTAGCTAAACAGAATGAGCGCAAAAACTTTTTTTGTAGATTTTGAGAACATAAATAGCGCATTATTATATAATTTATTTATTAAAATTTAGTTAAGTGAGGGGGGAGCCAGCTCGGCAAACGTTGTTAAAACATATTCTTTAGTATTAATAATAATAATAATAATCATGGCATTATTTTATAATTAATTATTAATAATTAAAATCATAAAAAGTTAATCATTAAGGAGATCCTGAAGTGACAAAATTATCGACATTGCAAAATTAAAAAATATTTCGAATTGACATTGTACAAATTGTAAAATCTTTTATATATTAAAAATACACATTAAAAAAGGTGCGAGACATTCGATTCAACAAGAAAATCGAGAAAGGATCGAAAATAAAAAATTACATTTAATATTATTACACAACTTATTAACTTTTTTCTGATTTTCTCATTAAATCAACAGTCTCCCGCCTTTTTTGTACGTATTTTAATCGAATGAAAAAATTTTGCAATCTGCACAGATTCCCTTAAAGCTATAATAGTGTAAAATTTTCGAAAAAGTTCAATATATTTGAAACTAGATTCTCTTTCATTAACTCAGCGATTTGTGAAACATTTTCATGTGCAAAAGTGAAAGTTAATTACGATTCTATCGATAAAATATATTGGTTTCGATTTAAACTAATTACTATTACATAATATTTTAATGTAAGGCACATTTCACAGGAATAATTTCATTTTACAAAGTTTATCATACAGACTTACGATTAAATTGTTTAAAATTGTATTCTTGTGTTTTTGATGATTATTTTTTAAAATAATTATAATATATTTGTTATCTTTTTATTAATAATATCAGTATTCCAAATAACATTTGTGTCCAAATTATTTAATAGAATACAGAATTAACTCTTCAAGAATAAAATCTCGGTCGTTCTTTCTTTTTTGCAAATGACTCATTACGCTTTTTCCGCGAGGTGAAAGCAGCGAAAGTTTGATCAGACAGTGCGTGACAAAAGAAACGAAATATTCGTTTCTTTTGTCGTTGACAATGGTGACATCATTAGATTCGCATCGCTAGATATCCAGGTGATGGTACCTGCAGCATTAACTGTGTCCGTTATATAGAGTGACCTATTAAGAATGTGTAATTGCTTCATTTTTATAATGCTTAGAAGTTGTTTTCTGTTTAGAATTCAAGGCTTCTCCTGTATAAATTACACTGTCCAGCACGGACTTTAAACCACCAACGGAACCAAGCGATTCTTTTAGACTTTGTGTCACTGAAAACGAATCCGTAAATGAGATTGCTCTATCACGTCAGGTTTTCGAGGAATTTAAAAATACTGAAAATAACATTTTTTGTTAACTTTGAGTTAAAATATCTAAAAAATATATTGGACAATGTTATTCGCATGTTCAACCACGAAAAATATATCACAATCTTTTTTTATGTATAAAACTGCATTTACTGTATTTTAAATAATTTAAAAGATATCACACAATAGAACATAAAAATATAATAATATTGACTATATTATATACATAAATAAATGAGGAACGATTGAGAAAAGGAACGCAAAAGATTTTGTGGTATATACAGATGTGCGATTTCGAGCAATGTGACTTGAATAATCGACTGGTGCATGAATAAGTCTCTTTAAAGTTCGGCGGAAATCCCTCTTGCGTCTTTCGTGAATTCGCACATGTGGATTTGGAGAGAGTCTGTTCGGAGAGGATTTCGAGAGTCTGTTACATGTACTAAGGAGAGAGAGGACCACTTCTTCTGTGCATGCTCGGTGAGCCTAAAATTCTAAATCAACAGAAGTGAAGTGCTCCTCTTTCTCTCTCTGTCACACACACACACACACACAGAGTGTCTTTCTCTATTCCCCCCTTATTGGATACTAATGAACGAATTGTCGGAACTGTTGGTCGCGCTCTTTCGATCGATTAATCAATAGAAAACGTGGTTTTGCATTGCGAATAAAAACTTGCAGCAATTTGTACTCGAGTGGAACACAGAACTAGTCACCTCACAAGGGACATAGGCAGTCTGAAAATTCAGAAAATTCTAAAACATTGCGAGTAGAGTAGTTCATCCGTGAGTATTAATATAAAATATTGATGAAGTACGAGAGAGAGAGAGAGAGAGAGAGAGATTTTTTCAACAACTTTGCCCTATTGCTTACTACTTTAAATAAAGATTATTTGTTTGACTACAATTTCATTACATTATATTTTTGCAACGTACTTTGTAAATATTCTCCATAAATACATAGAAAATTTTACTGCGCAATTGGGTTTTCACACACCTCTTTCAAATAAAAGCAATTTTTTATACGTATAAAAGCATATACAGCTTTTTGTATGTTAGCTTGTTTAAGTGGTCTATTTATAAACGTAAAAAAAATTTCTGACGAAGTAATTGTACAGATGAATAAAAGAAATTATATTTATTCACACAATCATACACACATACACCGTATATAGATGCATATAATCTAAAACAAACTACATACGAAAGAATTTTTCGCAGTAAAAATTGACAACTACAAAAAAGCTACACGAAGAAATTCTATTGATATAAGAACCATTTGACATTGCTAACAGGTTTAATGCAAAAACTAAAAAATTTTGTGGAACGATATCAAGTTAAACTTTCCACAAGAATTTTATTGAACATCGCTCCGGAGGAAAAACCGGCTTTAAAATTTCCATCCTTATATACGATTTTCGTACAGAGCGCATGCGAAAAATGCGTATCCCTATGGAAATTCCATTCTCCTTGAAACCTACTTTTGCTCGGTATTTGCAAATCCACCCCCTCTTCCCCCTCGCCCAGAAGGCTTTCACGGGAAGATGATCAAATTAGTAGTGGGTAGAAAAACGGATAACGTATTCGTAGATGTTTCGGTGCGCTTTTCTCGTTACGGTTTCGTATTTGTATGCTCACCCGGATTTTATTCCCGCTCTAATACTGCAGTACAGTCAGTCAGCCGGTCGCGGTCGGCTAGTCTCCAGCACGAAAATTCTGCAATGCCAAGGGGAAGCTTCGCGTGCGGCCGGACGATAATGCAAATCGCTCGGGGACGATGATTTAACGTTTTAACAGCAGATTGTCGCGACCACGGAGACCGCAAAGGGTTACGACGGACGAGCGGTCGGTCGTGGCCGAGCCCTTCGAGCGCGCACGCACACCGGTCCAGCTTCGTCGTTGTCGTCATTGCTAATTATTTATGCTGCCTGATCTTCGCACCCCTCCCTCTCTGATGTTAATTGAATTCGCCTTCGTCCATGGGGGCGACTGTCCCTGATCATTTCGCCGGTGCACAGCTGCCGCATGCTGGTTCAAAGTCGCATGCTCGTTTAACCCTTTCGTTCCTATAACAGCTGTTATAAAAGACATTTATTGCAAAATTTTACGATTTATTTTGAAAAATATAATTAAATATAAGTATTATATTTCATATTTTATACAATATTTATTATATTTTAGCTTTTATATAATGTAGTAACTTTGGATAAAATAAATATCTGGAATTTAATTTGAATGTAAATGTTACTTTCTGTAAAGAGTACACCATTTACAGCTTCATAAATTAAAAATTGAATTTTAAAAAATTTCGGATTAAAATCAAATGTATCTAGGTATAAAATTTCTGCTTTTGTAATTGATCTCTCTCACCGTAATATTTTTGCACGTTACAGATAAATCTACGCCTCATCCTCGTCAGTGGCAAGACAAAAGAGTTCCTATTCAGTCCAAGCGATTCCGCGGGCGATATAGCACACCATGTGTTTGAAAATTGGCCGGAAGGTGAGTTAGTCATTGCCATTTGCGAAATCAGCTTGCACCAATCCGTAGTAATATTAACATTATTATTATAATTACTATACAGCGGGATTTAGCATTTGATGCCACCCACAATTATTACCATGCATTGTCGATGTGCCACCATGTCATCTGATAATAGAGTTGTAAAATTATTGTATAAAATATCTCTGTATTCGAGAATATCTATTAGAATCTCTGCTAAAAGTTTTTTAAATTAAGGAGATTAAACAATTCAGAAAAAAGTGAGAAATTAACGAAAATGTACATAACATTCGAAATTTTAATGTGTAATTAACAAAAAGTTCGGAAATTTTAAGAACAAATTTTTATTGAGAGTAATATATATATGATGATGTCTTTTTATGTAGGTACGCAGAAAAAAAAGATTGTTTCAATAGCATTATTTTAATTGAAAATGATCTTGTTGATTTAACAACAGTATTTGAAACAATAAATTTTTATTAAAACAAGAGCCTAAGTATTTGTTTCATTAATGGTATTATTTGTTTTAATGAACAAAATTATTTTTAATAAAAATAATGCTGTTGATTCATCATTTTTATATATAATAAATTGATACAAAAAAAAAAGAGTTTGAATTGTAATATCAAAGAATTATAAAATTATGTGAAGAATGGAACTATAGAAAATTTCACACTCAATTTTTACGATGGAGAGCTCGTATTCTTCTCATTTCGTTACTGTAATTTTTTATTACTGCAAATACTTTCATCTGCGTCAGCTTTTTAAGGTTCGAGGAGTTTTGGCACTTTCGAAAACTTTTCGCAAACTGCTGGATCGAGCTGGGGAGAACTCTCAGTATCCTGCAAATGTTATCTCGGTGTTGCAGACTGGGCAGAGGAGGCGGTCGCCAAGGCGGAGATCCTGCGGCTAATCTACCAGGGTCGTTTCCTGCACAGCAATGTCACGCTTGGTGCTCTTGGGCTTCCCTTCGGAAAAACCACGGTGATGCATCTGGTGCCGCGAGAGAATCTTCCGGAGCCTAATTCTCAAGGTGAATTCGCGAGATGCGACCATGTTATCTCTTCCTTCGTGAAGGTCGTTACGAAACTTCTTGTATGCCTTTTCCTTCATTTTCCTCGACAAACTCTTCACCAGACACGCACAAAATTTGCTTTTTTAACTTTGTTTGAAACAAACTTCATCAAAGAATCCTAATTAAAACACCTTTACAGGTTATTAAAATTAAAGGGTGATACGTATCTACTTTTTATTATGTTACATTAAATCTTATTCACATAACGTATGCATATATAAACCATTATTGTCATTAAAATAACTGAAATTGATTGTAATTATTGATTTCCAGAATTAATAGGAAAATTTGATACATTGCTTTTCTAGATTTTCAAATTTCAGAAATTTCTTTTTTGTTTTATTTTAATATTATATGTGTGTGTGTGTGCATTACAGTTTTTAATTGTATTTTTATGTGTGCATTTTATGCTTTTATATATTATATTGTAGTATTCTCAGAGAAAAATAAATTACTCGCGGATAAGGGTTAATTCTCTGCGACCCATATAAAACACGTTGCGCACACACATACACACACTCTACCGCATTTTTATTAATATCCAGTTAAATCTTCACTCGTTATCGTTCTTTAAATTTGTTTACTCGCTGTTCTAAACCTAAACTAAATCTATCGCGTCGGTACGTGACGCGTTTGCGTAATTATTACGGTAAAATCTCGTTACAACGAGCTGCCGCCGTGGATCTCCAAATTGAATTTATTACACCAAAAGTTCGTTACATCAAGCCGCGTATTAGACGCGAAGATTCAATCACACTTCGTTATAGCGAAAATGTCGTATTCCATCGATGTTCATTATAACGGAATTAAAAGGAATTAGCTTTATTTAGTCATTAAATGATAGTGATTTACACAGGACGATCAAGAATGCAGGAATATATTGAAAATATACGTAAATATATTTCTGCAAATACATCCTTGGATAAAAATATCATAAAATATCGTCAAAAAGTTGTTGTAGTCAATAAAATAGTATTAAATTAAAAAGTATAATTCTATTAAAATTAAATTTATTTTAAATTAATATGAATAAATATAACATAAAAATGAATAATACAGTAGAAATTGTTATAATGCAAATGTTATATATATGTACATATTTATAATATAAATATGAAATGTATTGTTACATTTTTATAATTGTGTAAAATAATGAATTTTGTTAGTAGATATATTTTGCAGCTTTATTTAACTTGACTAGAGATTAAAAATCTTTCATTTTTATTATCTCTATAGCTAAGAAATTACTTTTATTTTGACGTTTTCGACAAATTAAGAACAACTTCGAAGAAATCCTTAAATCTGCACTTTATCTACGCTTTCTGACGCATCCTACATGGCGGCACAAGCACTGATAAATAGAATCACATGTATCGTTATTGATTTCACGTAGATAACTGTGCAATCGAGTGAAAGTTAGAATATTAATTGGTATAATCAGTCGTCTCATCAAATAATGGGTAATCATCAGTTTCTCTTGTGCAACGTCGTCATTATTATTTGTACGAAGTCAATATAATCTCGTGTAAAATGCATATTTCGCAACTCTTTGCATTTCCCTTGCAATTTCTCTGCCCCTTCCGGCATGCGTACTTCCGCTTTTGCGAGCTTTTCCGGTGATTCTTAATTTAACGACAGTAGTTATACGTTATATTGACTAAAATCCGACAATTTATCTCCTTTTTCTTCCTTCCTTACGTCGCAATATCAACTTTATCATAAGCAACTCGTTTACTAATTATTAATCGATGCGACGACAAATGCGACGGATAAAATGCCGGCAGGTAGTTAATAATCAGCTTTGATCGACGGAGAAGATAATCGTTGAGGTTCTATGCATTGTGCAACTTCATGACAATACGTTGCAACTTTACAACACAATGGAAATTTCCTGCTTTCTAAATTGGCTCTTTCATGTAATCCTAGTATCAGTAACGTAGAGTTTTTTTAGGAGATACATTATTTGTTTCCGCGTGTTTTCAGACAATCAAAAAAATTGATAACGATAAAAAAAAGTAGGACGAGTTAAATTACTTTTATTTATCACTTTATTCATTTTGTTTAAGTGTTTTATTAATTAATACTTTTGAGATTTCCACGAATACTTCCTACAAAGAAACTATGCGTTTTGCAAGTTATCTCCGTCTCCAGATCTATTGTTAGAATACCAACGTTTGTGAATAGGCTGCTCCTCGCCCTGATGAAGGGAACTGCAATGTTCACTTCATCAGGACGAGAAGCAGCCTGTTCAGTATCGGACTGCCCCTCGCTCTGATGAAGTGAACTGCGATATGTTCACAAAACTTTGACATTCTAACAATGGATTCACACGGAAATAATCCACGAAACGCACATAATTCCTTCATTTATTTAATTTATTACAGTTTGCATAATAATTGATAACTGCTTTATGCTCACTAAATTTATTATATTCAATCTAGAATAACCAACGATATTATAACATTCAGACAAAATACATTGTGTGTATTTAGATTCTTTGTTTTTAACATTTTTAATATATAACTCCAAATTATTTTATATCACTTTTCTCATTGATTCTTAAGACTAATATCGATTCTGTTGTAGAGATTGAAGGTATTCGTTTATTGAACGCTTATGCCGTTACATAAATTAATAATAAAAAAGCGACAGTTATTCCCATTTCATCTTTCTAGGTATTCTTCCTAACGGTGAGTACATGTATATCCTGCCCGATGATCCCGAAAACTATGACATCAACTAAAAAAACACCGTCTTAATTCTTGAACCAACGTGAGTTTTCCCAATTCTTATCCCTGCAAATTCCAACTCCGCTGCATGTTTCCAGTAAATAAATTAATAATATCAAATGAAACATACCAAATGAATCCCCATGCTCAAAACAAAATTAGCATTTATAATCGGACATTTAAATAGTGTCTAAAGAACACATTGATTACACATAAACAAAAGAGAAGAAGATTGGAATACTTCTTTGACCGTTTAAATAATATTGCTTAATATTATTTGGTAATTGTCATTTAAAAAAAAAATCTTTATTTATTCAATTTCAATAATATAAAAGTTAATTGAGAAGATGACTAATTATTCTGTACAAGTAAAATTTTCGCAAGAAATTAGTCATTATTGCTGTGATGACTAATGAATTCTTTGTTTCAGTTATTGGGTCGGAGAGTTTGCTTTACAAAAACCTAAGTACAAAGTTTTTTTTACATTTGTGACACATGATATATTTATACCATTCAGTTCTTCAAGTTTCTTTCTATGCGAACTGACGTTAGTCAGGACGTCGCGTCGAGGGCATGCGAATGAATTGTATGTGTGCCATTTTGTTGCAGATCAGAGACAAAAAAGTAAAGGCGGCGGGAGTAGTTGCTGCTCGGCTTCCTGCTGCATACTCTAAGTCGTCCCCTGTGACCGTCGCCGATGTCGGTGGTGGATCTCGTGGTGGATGGGCGTGCGGCATGGGCTGCTGCCACAGCGCTGAGCCATGATTTCTAAGATTTCGTGCTGATGTATAATCGTTAGTGGCTGAGCTCGTGAGCAGTGTAGCACGAGAAACGGATTGTCGGATGAAAGAGGGTCTCGCTCGCGCGATATCCACTACCGCCGACTACCATCGAGGAGCGATGCGCGTTGCAATGATGCGTTCCCCGGTGAATGAATCCCCCACATCGTTGGGCCGGTCGCTTATTTCGGTTCGTTTGGCAGGCGGTAATGCGTGTTCGATCAATACACTCACGAGGGAAATCTGCTCCAGAACAAGAAAAAGAAGAAGAAGAGCGTATTTCGTTACGGAGAAGTCGGATCATTGTCGACACGTCGATTAGCTTGCGAAGAGATCGAATTACGCCGATAACGATGGTCGGCTAACTTCGAGCTAAGTAACGAGCAAAGTTAGTTACTTTGGACGCTATGGCTCATGTTGTGATACACAGACGAACGTAAAAAGAATTTGATCAGTCACAAATTTTGTTAACACAGCTGAAATCGATTAACAATTTTCTCTGTCCATTTCCAATTGATGACTGCAGCGTCAAAAAAAAAGAGCGAAAAAAAGAAAAAAATTATGAAATTGCGTTCGTAAGATTAGTTAATTGACTTAACTAAATTTTGGTTAACGATCCAGAGTTAACTTAGAGTTAACTGAATATAATCAATTTTATTAACTATTCTGATTAATTTCATACGGCGATATTTCTTCATTTCTACAGCGTTTACATTGTTACATTAGAATATAAATGAAATAATCGTAAATGTAGTTAGCAGTCTTAATTAAATTTTGTGCTTAGGGATTCCTTATCCTTTCCCTAGATTATATAGCTATAGCTATGATATCGATGAAGAAAAGAGACGATCGTAAATTTAGTTAAGTTTTAACTAAATTGTGGTCGGCGATGCCCCGTCTTTTCCTAGATTTATCACCGTATAGTTATAATGTCGTGAGAGGGACAGACGTTATTCATAAGTCGGTTAACTTTCGTTAACCCTCTCAGTTAACTTAAGTTTCGATTA
>NW_017296201.1:861237-871053 GCF_001594075.2 Trachymyrmex cornetzi
CTTTCAATTTACTGTAAATGCTATGACAAATAGTAAGGAAGAAATTCAGAATCGGTATAAAGGCCGATATTGTACAGGGTGGGCCATCTATTGGTACGTTTTTAAAAATGCGATCAAATGAGCATACATTGATATTTTTTATTAATTTTTTTTAGAGGGAGCCACATGAATACCAATAGATGGCCCACCCTGTAAAAACGTACCAATAGATGGCCCACCCTGTACAAAACGAAAAATGGAACAGAGAAAAATGTTGTTGCTGCTACGAAAGAAAAATGCACGACAGATCAAAAAAGCTGGGTAAACATAACGTTATGGCGATATCTGCCAATATAACTTCTTTCATTTCTTGTACCTTTGTTAGAAGGGGCAATATTATTAATTTTATTTCTCTTCAAACATAGATGAGGCTATTAATCCGATATTCACTGGACGTCGATTGGTAGTCGACGAATTATGATGTAAGTGTTATGATTTTGGGAGCTTTCCAGCAGATGCACAAATCGATATAAAAGTCATTGTTTCTTACTGATTATTGAACAAGGACAGAATGACTCTTGTGTCAATTCGTCTCTTGCTGGAAAGCTCCCAAAGTAACACTCCCGCTGGAATGCGCACAAAGAAACATGGGTTAGTCTTATCTTTCATTTACCAATTATACTAAGAAATTTTTGTTGTAAACTTCCAATAATGTGGATTCGCCGATTCGGCACTCTTCTGTCTAGAAATTGGCGCGCATATTCTCATTACTGCGAAGCATTATCATTAAAATCGCCCACAAAAATAATATTTCGCTTTGAAGAAATGATATACCGAAAATTACATTTCATCTTTTTTTTTGCGATTTTCTTTAAAACAAACCAAAAACGAGCATATCTCTAAAGATCTCTTTTTCTTAATTTATTGATTCCCTACATGCTCCCGAAGATTGGCCACTTAAATTCGGGACAATACCAGCGTTTTTTTGTGTCCTTCAAGATAAATAAGAATTTTGAAGTGCATGCGTTCGCGGCAGGGTAACGTTACTCCTATCTATTCCTATCGCTTATCTAAACGATAAAAATCTAATGATGATCACACATTGTATATACTGTGGGTTTATGGGAATGGCTCGCACGATGCACTCATTACAACTTACTCATTGTTTTTTTAGTATGTTCGTTCCAAGCGGTTTTTTTTTTTTAAGAAGGAATCCGTATATATATAGAGCGTTACTCTCCCTCCCCCCTTTAATAAGCGAACATCTTAAAGACATTATTACTTTTTGTCCACGTCCTGCCCCCATGATTCATATTTTTTATTGTAAGATCATAAGATGTAGATTATCTATAAAATGCTGTTTATATAGAGAAATAAATTGTTTAGTTCGTAAGATTTTAAGATTTGCGAGTCAGAGAAGGAGAAAGTGAGAGAGAGAGAGAGAGAGAGAGAGAGAGAGAGAGAGAGAGAGAGAGAGAGAGAGCAAAAGAGAGAGGGAGAGAGTGAGAATGTGAGAGAGAAAGCAACACATCACCCGGTATGTTATAGGTTTACGGAAGGGATGCGTGAAGAATGAAGAAGACTCTATTAGTCCTATTGTGAATGTACTATTAAAAAAAGATGTAATGAAAAGTTAAAAAGTATTCTTAAAGATCAATTGCATTGTATTCATTTCATTATGCAATTAAGCTGCGTCGGAGATTATGAATAGGCTATCATTTATGTCGAATTCATATGCGAACTGTAAAAGAAAGAGAGAAAAAGAAGCGGGAGATCATCCTCTCGCATTTTGCCATTTTACGGTGGAATTAATTTCGATTTATTGTTACAAACGTAAAAGCTTCTATAATAAATTTACCTTGTAACTCTTCTCAATGTGCGATGTCACTTGCAAGCGTTGATTAAGGAAAAGAAGATCTCGAGAACCGTAATGTTTCGAAAAAGGTTTGATATTGAAGGTAGGACTTTTCTTTTAATACTCGAAATCAAGACTATTTCTATCTAAAGTCTTGAGGAAATGTGAAACGCGCGCACGTAACAATAAAAAGATTTACAATATATGTATATATACATGCAGAGTGTTCAGCGTAACGATCCGAACGATTTTTCAGACACTTACGAGAGATAAAAAAAAAAGTTGAAAGATGAATATTCATCGGTTTTATTGCAGGTTGCATGTGATAAAAAAATTTAAAAAAAAATTGTTTTCGTTAAAAAAGCGACATTTCAATAGTGATTTGAATTCGTCTTAAAGACTCTTACAATATAAAAAAAATTGTATGGTGCTATTAAAAAATTCAAGATGACTTTTATTTCTTTATAAAAAAAAATTTTTTTAATTTTTTTATTGCATGTTGTAGCCTACATAAACTAAATGAATATTCATCTTTTACCTTTTTTTCTTAACTGTCGGCAGTGTCTGAAAAATCGTGTGGACCATTACGCTGAACACCTGTGTATATATACATATGTATATCACATACACACACATATATATAAAATATATATCGTGTAAAGACAAATAAATTTAGAAACAAATTAAACAATACATTCATGATAAATGTTTAAAAATGATTTAAAAAATACACACGTATACACACACGTGTATGTATTGGTAGCCTCGTATTGATTTCTAATACATTTCATAGCAAGTTTACCTCATAAATAATCTCAATTAATCGAAACATAAACTTTTGAAGTTAACGAACGATTAACAAAGTCGTAATAAATAAAGAATTCATTTTAGTATATTAGAAGCATGGACGAGTTCTTTTGTTAAGCATGGGATCGTAAAGAATAAATAATGGTATTCGTAAAATATGCATGCATATAGTCTACAAAAAGTATATACATTTCTTTGTACAACATATCAAAATTTTAATCTATAAAAATCCATTCAGGACGATTTTCAGCAGATATCTTCTAATTCCATTTTTTTTCTCAAGAGAGAAATTAGCAATTTTCTCCTTATAAAAATGAGGGAGTATTAGTATTGTCAATGGTATAATAGAGATCAAATATTTTATTTTTTTATGAGATTTCTATATTGTTCACTCTTTAAATTAGCAAAGTCTTACAATCAATAAAATAGGAAATTAAATAGCATAACACAGTAATATTAAATGGAAAGATGTATCTTAAAAATGAGAAATTACAAATTAACAAAAAACTAATAAGTTTTTGTACACTCCTTAAATTAAAACAATTTAGAAAAAACATATAACATACACAGTACAGGCAATAGCAGTCAACGCTGGTTATCAATTAGCGCAATTCTTCTTAATATTATATACATGTATCTTGAATATTTGTTATTTTCATTTTATTTGCTGACAAAACTTACACCTAAAAAATACAAAATTTTATCGACTTAATTTCACGAATGTGAAAATACCGTGAATTTCTTATTAACAGTTACATTGTCACGTTAAGAAAGAAATAAGAATTGATATTCATGATTCATTTATTACTTATGATATTATTTTCTATTATGTCTCGCAGATTTATTTGATTTGTCAAATTGTCACTTTTCATAAAATTGTCAAGTGACTTTAACTACGAAGAGAAAAGATAAATTTGAAATATTTGGGAAAGATCAAACTTTGCCTACAAACAGAAGTAACTTATATTGAAAATGAAACAAAATGTTGCATAATATTATATTACAATTATATACAGAATGTTTAGAAATAGATATAATTGATACACAGTAATATTCCACGTGATTTCTAGTAGATAACTCAAATAACATGGTTTAATAAAAAAAAAAAGAAAAGATTTTCTGTATATAAAAGAGTAATTATTTCCTATTTTTCTGATGTAGCTGAATACAATTCCATTTATCAAATTGCTGTATTACGTCGAAAATTGCGATAAAAGCGCAAAAAGATCTGTTTTAGCATACTTTGGACATAACTACGGTCTGTAACATGTCGAAGATTTGTTACAATCAAAATAAAATATATTGTTAGAACTTTCAGTTCTTAAGAAATCCTAAAATGAAACAAATTACCGTCACTTTGTAATTCTAAAATATCTTTGAATTGGCTTTATAGGATTGCGAAATTCTTCTACACAATTAAAACCACAAAAATAGTTATTGCAAATATAGGTTTTGTACCGAAAACAAAGAAAAATTAAAAACTTATTTTTGCGCTTGTTTTTTCACTTATTTTTTTGCACGTACAACTGTCATCTGATGGCAGTATTTGCTTAATACAAAAATTTTAGTTTACATGTGTAAAATGATTTCGCCATAGAGACAATATGCATGGACAATATCTTGAAATAAAAACCAAGATTAAAAGTCTAGAATAAAAAATTATTTAGAATTACGTTTTATAAATTTAAATAAAGATGAAGATGAGCAATAATGCGTGTAAAATAATGACAGGGTCAGGTAAGTTAATATATTTTTTAAATTAAGTTAAAATTAATAATTCATAAAATTGATTAACTGAATCATTTCAGTTCATTTCGATCATTTCGATAATCGACTGATGATCAAATAACTAAAAGTAGAAAAAAAAAATAAGAATAATTTCATTCCCATTATTTTTCATTGCGACGAGGGGATATGCAAATTATTGATTCCAGCAACGTTCTTTTGTGATTGAATAAATCGCGTTTCAGCAACGTGAATTAGGGAAATACGTTACGTATATTACAGTATTTCCCTAGTTTTTCATGTTTCTTTTCAAAAATAGGGGCCTTGATTGATTTTCTTATGCTTTATGCATTATGCAAAAGTCTGTGCTTCGACCATAAACTTACTTATAAACCATAAAATTACTTTTGTAAAATTTTTGAATCGATATTTGAGTAAGAAAATTTATTATTTTAGACAAGTTACACAAATAATAAAATCTACCTTGGAATAATAATACAAAGTGTCATTTTTTTAAATATTTATTAATAATTCAGACATACTTCCTATAAATTTATCAATATATGTATGCCACTGGATACATACCATAAATAACATCTTTAATACATCTAATTTCAGAGCTAATTTTCAAGATGTTTTTGCTGATTTGTCTTCCTCATTCTGATTTTGAACCATAGTTCTTGAAATTAGGAACCATGTACATGGGTGAGATCAATAATGACCCAGTAATGCAGAGCATTGCAAATATTTCTTCCTGTAACATAACATCTTCATTAACACAAGATAAAATTAATTAGGTAAATATTCAGTAATAATATTCACGATGCCTCTCCCTCTAATTTTCCTACAATTTTATAAATTTGTATATTTTCATGGATGGAATATACTTTGAAAAGAAAAATCGCTCTAGTCCTATTCTTTTTTCTTTTTAATTTCAAAATCTTTTGATATCAGTAAGTTAAAAAATGATAATTTAATGAAAATTTATGACTGCACATGTTCATTAATGCTCTTAATTATAATTAAATGACATACATAATCTGTGTAACTTTATATTTAGATAAAAAAATACTCTAACCATATTTAATTCATAAATATGATGACAGAATGAGCATACAGTCAAAAGTTACTACTAAATTATTATTATCTAACTTATCGATATAAAAAATCTTTGAAAATAAAAAGAAAAAATTAGAAATAACCTTAGGCTAATAAAAACGTATTGAAATAAAAAGTTGCAGAATGGAAAATTTCCAAAGTTTTAATAGGAATGTTTCTTGAAATATTGGTACAGAAGATTTATAATCTGTATAAAGGCAACATTACATATTTATGTCCGAGATTACGTTACAAGAAATATTAAATTTTCTATTAATTAAACGTCACAGTAAATACCTATCCATTTTATTTTTAAATCAAATACTCGTAGGAAAAACATGGAAAAATTATCCTTCACAATACTATCAAAGGTTTTTTAAACCGTCGGTATAATTGAATCGGAAAGCCGATGATTATGCAGCGTAAGAAAATTAATTACGCGTTGCATATTTCTTACGTAATTAAACATAGATTTGACAAGGAAAACCTCTACTCACAGCAGTGGATATTTTTACTCGGGGTGGTGTGCTAACGATTGAATTACTGTACGTCCTGGCAATAACGCCTGACAAACGGGACGTATTTCTCAGTCCGTTGTTAAACGCGAACATTTTTTGTTTTCGTTTGTAAACTTTTCGAATGAACGAAACCGTGAAAATTAATATCCTAGGCACTTAAGTCCTTGACGAGTAACCAGGAATATAATTCATTAGATACGCAATCCTATGGTATAAAAATATAAGGAGAAACGTTCCCGCGAATGTGTAGTAGAAGAGTGAATATGGACTCAAATTCTATTGGCTGTTCCAGTTTCCTAGTGATATTGGCTGCATTCGCCATTCAGCAGAGAAAGCAGCTTTGGAACTGTTGTAAAATTCTTCAATATGATTGGTCTTGCTCTTAGTTCCTTATTGGATCTAAATGTATACTATCTAACGGACCAAAATTCGTGGATATAGTAAAAAATACAACCAAAAAATCATGGATATTACCGACCGGATCATGAACATTGGCTATGTAGTTCAATGTCCACATTTTGTGGACGTGGACGCGCTTCAAAATAAATTAACGGCTAAATCTCGGGCATGGCCGTTTTAGGTTTTAGGTTTCTCTCTGGGATGCAGGATAGTACAGTATTTCGTGTCTTCGTAACAAATTTTTTAATCTGAATTGTTTTGACGTTTCGCGGGACAAAGTTTCGAATTAAAATGTGTGAAATGAGTATATTTCCATCAAGATTCGCAGAGAAGCCTGTACTCTAAACAATTATCGAGAATAGACTACATACAATATTAACGCATTTCGTGAAGCACGTAGATATTTCTTTCTTTAAAGAAAAAAATGGATATTGCCAATCCTACTCCTCAAGATCTACAAGCAAAATTATACTTCCTGATGGAACAGTTGCAACACATGGCTGGAGAATTACCGCCAAAATATCAGATGCGATTGCCCTACGAATTATTGTCCGGTTTAGCAAACTCACTGTTAAACGATACTATTTTTGAGATAGTGAAAGGTTTGATGGAGATACAGCATGTCACCGAGAAACATCTCTTCCAACAGCGACTCCAGCTTTTGAATCAACAGAAAATTGAATGTCAAGAAGCATTATCAGCAACAGTAGTAGATGACAAATTAAACTCAATAAAAGCCACACTGTTCAAGAAACACAAGGAGGAGTTAAAGGAAATGGATATGAAATTGGTATTGCAATTAGATCAAAAAGTAGCTGATCAGCAAAGTATATTGGAAAAGGCTGGAGTACCAGGATTCTATGTGACGAACAATCCAGTGGAGATTCAAGTGCAAATGAGGCTGTGCGACTTTATAATCAGACTCAGCAAGATGGACATACCAGCTTAACATGAACATGAAATTCTATCATATATTTCTGTTTATATCTAATCATACTTATCACTTATGTATAATAATTACATCATTTTATTATAATTTCTATTTATCGGTTAATATTCATCATTAAAATTCTAAAGGTTAATTTTTGAAGATTGCAAAAGTTTATATTATTTTAACATTTTATTGTAATCAAGATTTTTGTTTGTACAATGCAATTTCATACACATCATATCAAAAAGTATTATCACAAATTTACATCTGTTAATTGAAGTGTAATGGATTTCAATATATATATATCTTTTCAAAATAGAAAAATATTTTATACATTTTGTACATGTTACAATTATCAGAGAGAAAAATTAAACTTCTAACAAGAGATACCAGTGCCAAAAAAATAAATGGTAGATATTTATATATATATGCAATTACATATTGCATAATAATGTTAAAAATATGATTATTCTTACAAAATAATGTAATACAATTTCTTAACAAGTAAATAATTTTTTTAAGTATAATTTTTTTTCTTTTTCTCTTATATAATTATATCACACTGTTCATAAAGTAACTGCTCCGAAATAATTATTTTATCAATCACTCAATTACATTTGTGTCACAAATAGAAAGTTTCCAGAACGTACTAAATATGAATCGAATAATTAGAAATAAAATTATTTTAGATATTTATACGAGACATATAATTAAAAGAATCTTTTGAATAAAAAGGTAAATTATTTTTATTTAGATTATCTTTGTTATGTAATATATAAATTGTCTTTTTAATTTTAAAAAATATTATATACAAGAAAATGAGATGTTTTATCAACAATATAATAATTTAGTATATATGGTATATATATATATATACTAAATTTATATCAAATAAAAACTAAATATACTAAAATTTATGCTAAATTTAGTATATATTAAATATTTAGTATATACTGTTTAGTATATTAGCTATATACAAAATTATTCGGAAAATTATGTGGATACAGATTGAAATGATCCGTCCTGTATTACTATTTTATCCAAATGTTGGTTGTGCGGATGAAGCATGATCAGTGACTGGCTTGGCGGATCTAAGGGAATCAGTCTCATTCGTTTCTGAGAAACATATACTATAAACATCGTTGAACGTCGAGACAAAATGCACTTCCAGACCATCTGTGATGTATTTGGGTAGATCGTTGAAATCTTTCTTGTTCTCCTCGGGTAAAATTATGCATTTAACATCGACTCGCTTCGCCTAATAAAATATAGTTCATTAATTTTGTACCTTGACTATATATATATATATATATATATATATATATATATATATAAAACAAAGCAATTATATTTCATGAGTATATAGTATAAAAATAATTATTTCATAAAGCTATGATAAATAAATATTAATGTAAATGCATGGTTCGATGAAAAATAATTTAGTAAAACTAGTATATTAAGCTATATACATTATTTAATAAGAGATATTGAATTAATTTAAATTAGAGTAATTGAAATTAATAAAAACAAGATTATGCTTACTGCAATAACTTTCTCTTTGATACCGCCAACAGGAAGAACCTTGCCCATAAGACTCAATTCGCCTGTCATTGCTACATCTTGCCTGATAGCTTGGTTTTTAGCTAAGGATAACAATGCAGTACCAATTGTCATACCTGCACTAGGGCCGTCTTTTGGGGTTGCACCTTCAGGCACATGTATATGCAAATGAGAGTCATACAGAAATGTATTCGAAGGATCCTCCTGTTTCAAGTAATTTCTTGCTACAGTCATTGCGATATGTATAGACTCCTTCATTACATCACCCAGATGACCAGTGACTTCGAATGTACCCTCAGCCTTTTTACCACCCGTCGGTTTTCTGATGGTACTTTCGATGAATAACGTGGACCCGCCCATGGCGGTCCATGCCAATCCCATCACAACTCCGGGAGGCGTTGTTTCATACATCCTGTCGTGCGTGAACACAGGCTTGCCCACAAAGTCTTGCAAGTTGTCCATAGTGATATCGACTTTGTCGGCTTCCTTCTTGACAACTTTAAATGCTACTTTCCTATGCACCTTCTCTATATGTTTCTGTAGACTTCTCACTCCTGATTCTCGACAATAAGATTTAATTAACGCCGTGAGCGCATTGTCTTGTATGCTGATTTGTTCTTTGCTGAGACCAGATTCAGTTCTAGCTTGTGGAACTAAGTACTGTTTCGCGATAGCGAGCTTTTCTTCGGCAACGTAACCGGACATATCTATCATCTCCATACGATCTCTTAGGGGTTCCGGAATAGTGTCTATTACATTTGCCGTGCAAATGAATAGTACTTTCGATAAATCTACTGGAACATCTAAATAGTGATCCAGAAAATTCGCATTTTGTTCTGGATCGAGCATTTCGAGAAGAGCAGATGCCGGATCTCCTTGGTGTCCTCTGTAACATAATGTTATAAATGATGTAGAGAGAGAGAGAGAGAGGGGGGGGGGGGAGG
>NW_017296201.1:875324-942771 GCF_001594075.2 Trachymyrmex cornetzi
AGCGTCCGTACGACACAAATCGGATCCAGTGTGAATCCAGCATTACGGCCTTACGTTCTTGTATGTGTCATGGGCTTTACGTGCTATAGATTTCCAGTTCCAGTACAGGTTTGGAACATAGCCCCTGTTGTATTGACAGTAAGCTCAATCTAATTTCGAATCATTTGGAGTCATTCAATATTTCACATAACCGTTGAATTCTTTCGATTTATATATGATACTTTGACCTGCCTTTGCGGGTCGGAAGTTCACTTGAAGAAAAGAAGAACCCTTTTATGAATTCTGTATCTGTATCAATCACAAAACGCTTATTAATGTAAATTTCTGTAATACTTTTATCAATTTTTACTTTCTATATTCGAATAATGAAATTTTGTAGCGACTTTGAAACAATTTTTGTAGTAATCAAATTTGAATTTTTATATAAATTATTAATATTAAAATATATATTTAAATTTTTTTACACTGTAATTACTTAATTAGACAATATTATGCAGCATAAAACTTAATGCATTTTTTCAGGATTCATATCGTATAAGAAAAAAGTATTTTATGTAATACTTTTTGAATTTTGAATTCTTATATAAATGTTAAATTAGTTTGTTATACATTGCATGAAACTACTCTAATTAATAATATTTAATTTAAATTGTGTTTTGTATTTTAATATTTAAATTATTATAGTATATTTTTTATAATTTAAATATAATTGAAATTGCTTAAAATTAAATTTAATTATAAATTTATTTGAATCATTAGGCCCATTCTTTTTGACTGAACTGGTACAAAAGTTCAGCCAAAAAGAACAGCCTTATAAATATAAGTACATTTATATTAATTAAATATATTATACATAAATTATTAATGTACATTAATAATTTAAATTATTAATAAAAATAATTTTTATGTAATATAAAATAAAACTTATATGAAACTTATAAATTTATAGGATGCAAAAGGGGAATAGGACATAATTTTTTATTATTCTAGAAAGAAAAAAATTTTATGCTAGACGATATTGTTTAATTAACTATTGTTACTTATTTTTATAACTGCTATCATATTTTTTATGATGTATAAAATTGTTAGAAGAATAATTGTTCAAAGGTGGAGGGAATATATTTCATTTTTTTTTAATTTCATACAGATATTATATCCAGCTTTTTATTAAACTATGGATAAAATTATCCGCGATGTACAAATAAATAAAAAACCTTTAATTTCGCAATCTTCAAATAATAGCAATCATTCATATTATAAAACACATCAACTTGTTGCAATAAAAACAAAAAATAATGAGGAAACCAATAATAACAATGATATTATTGATTACAAAAATATTTCACTTTCTATGACAGGTAAATTATTATTGTAGCTGCCATTAAAATGATACATACATATGTTTATTATTAAAGATTCTGCGAGATACGAATTTGTTTCTGTACAGGAGAAATAAGTTCAGGTTTCGTACATAGAAACAATTTAACGAAAAAGCAAACTACTAATGTCACTTTTGTAGAGGATACGGAAAACGCCGATGATGAAGAGTTTATCTCAAATATGAAAACCATCATTGATAAAAATTATAAAATGTAACGTCAATTAACAATTAATTTGCGTGTGGATAATTACAATTGCGTATGAACATATTCTTTCTTATTTAAGTCGATGTTTTAATTGATACGAACAGGCAAGATAAAGAAAATTTTAGCATAAGAGATTTGCAAAGCAAATCGTATTTATCAAGAAAAAAAAAGTGTGCATTCAGCGACGAAGATCAAAATCTGATGAAACGATTTAAAAAAACTATCGACGAAAGGAAAGCTTCGTGTACAGAAGCTTCACAAAAGTTACAGCAGCCTGAGCACGCTGTTATTTCCGTTAGCAATCACAATTGCTTAACAACTTACACTACTCCACAAATTATCCCATTTATGAAATATAATGACAGCGATATGAGTTCCAGGTATATGTCAATTTAGATATTTACAATCAATCGATCGTTTGATTGTGAGTTGATGTGTACTGTTTTCAGGAGCAATTCGAATGAACTGATTTTCGATCTAGCTTCAAAAATCCAAAATAATGATGGGTTGATGGGAGAAATATCAGGGAATGTGAAAACTATTACCGAAATAGAAATTGAGCAGCGAGTTTACAACGAAATGCTGTACTTTACACCTCCCCAAAAAGACAACTTGTAATTCATAAACTTATCATTTAATTTATATAAATATAAAATAATTTTGTAATTTACACCGTAAAACATTTTGCGTATTGATAGAAAAGTAGCACATTTTAAAATTAGCAATTTTTTAGTAGAGCATTTTTGAAATTCTTTTTGAATTGGAACAATGTTTTATTAGTGAATATACATAATTTCACTTCTCTTTCCATGTTATAATTATATATACTTTCAATTATGAATTCAAAAATACAGCCGCAACCTTAAAATATAAATATATAACGAAATTTCAACTCTTATTTAAGTTGTGATATTTTTCCATATAAATAATGTATCAATGACGATGATTATGCGTAGTATATTTTGATACAAAAATATATATTATGATAGTCTTTAGGATTAATTTATTTTCATTATCTCAAAAATATTATAATTTTTTGTAATATTTGTGCTATTTTTCTATCAATGTTTTGTCAACGATTTGTAGTATTAAAATTATATAAGCTGTAGTTATTAATTTTATGAGAACATCTTATCATTTATTAAATACATAAACTACTTACATGTTTTTTGAAGTCTTGAAATTTTGATTTTATCAGTAAGTAATATTAATACTAAAAATAAATGATTGTAAATAAATTTAAATTAACAACATATTTGATATATTTTGTTGTATAATGTTATAGTTTGATATAATTTTTAAATACGTTTGTTACGTCGTTTGTTATGCGGAATTTAAATATTCCCGCGAGGTGGGTTGACGAAGTTCTCACCAGATGACGCGAAAATAATCATAACCTATCAAAGAGGCTTTCAAAAACGTAGAGATTAAAATTTAAATGCGTATATTAAAAATGATTATTTCCATGCAAATTTAAATAAATATTTGTATACTTTGTACAATACTATTAAGTTTATTTAACAGCGAGTGTTACAGTTGAGAAAAACTTGGAGTAATCAAAAGCGCAATGAGTGAATTTAAATTACATCATTTAATAGTGCAGTTGATTGAATTATTGGGGTAAGCCTCAAAATCCATATTTTGTAACTCGCAAAATTATGTAGATTTAAAGAAATTTGTTAAATCGCATTATTTTACATAAAGCATTATTGCTCGCAACAAATATGTGTATTTTTTTAGTTCGGAATCTGCTCCAGAGAGACACTTGGAAAAGCTACAGAAAGAAAGCTTGACAACAAATACGTTAAACACGATTGCTCCTCACAGCTGTATTCAGCACCTTGCCAAGATTTCGTCCGTACCAGAATTATTTGTACAAAAATATGAAGAACTAAAATCAAAAAAGTTAGTTGGGTTATAAAGCAGATATTACAACTTACAGAAGAAAAACAATAAAAAAATGTATTTTTTCAGAGTAGATTTACTTGGTCCATTTGTACAGACTCTAGAATTGATATCTCAAGATGAGGAACTGAAGAAATACTTGTCAAGATCCCTACCGAGAGCCACTAGTTCTCTGAAGGATCCAACTATTACACAAGAAGATTTGCCAAAGGTCTTGTATAATATACAAGTACATAATATCTTTAATGAAATTATCCTCAGTTATATAACTTAATTAATTACTTTGTCTCTACATAATATATGCTGATATATGCATATGTATAATTTTTTTAATTCAATAGATTTGCAAAACTGTTATTAAAGCTGCTGTAGAAGGAGGAAAGAAATTAAATCAGCAAGTTTGTTCGATCAGTAAGAAAAGTGATGGTACTTCAGTGAAGCATAATTGGGTAATAGAACGTCCACGCATAACTTGGGATTTTCACAGTGACACCACTGTAGCACTTTATCAAAGTTTGTAAATAATTTTTTCTCTTATTTAAACACAAGATTGAACAACGATGAAATGTGTATGTCTAAAATATTTAATGTTTATAGAAGTTGTACCAATTGTATCTCAGGAGTCTATCCTGCTTTGGGATATTTTATATTGTTTGAAAGGAATAGATGGATCGTATATTGTTTCGGAACCATTAACGAGTCCTTATGGCGTTAAGACTTTCAATATATCACCGGATGTTGGTAAGAAACACTGTCAGAAATTTTAATCTTAAGTAACAATCATTACAAATATGAAGTTAAATGTTTCGAATTTTGCCATTAGGTATATCATTTAAGCAGTTAGCGCAACAGATATTACCTTTAGCTTCCTATTACTCCATGACAATGAGATTTGTTGAAGAAAAGGTCTCACCGGATGATGGACAAGTCAATCATGCTTTAAGAGGAGCTATACGATCTCTACTGAAGGATTACTTGGTATAATAAATTGCCATCTATAATTTGACAAGACAAGACGTCAAAGACTTGATATATTTTCGTCTCTACATTTTAATTTACATATATTTTGCTGTCTTTTAGCTCTTTGTCGTGCAACTTGAAACAGAACACATTCATGGTAAATTAAGTTTGCAGAAACTATGGTTTTATATTCAGCCTACTATGCTTACAATGTCCATACTTTCTCAAATTACATCCACAATATGTAAGGTTAGTCTAAAACATCAGTTAATTAAATAATTTTAATTATCTTTGTTTTTTTTTCTAAATATACATGTAGAATATAGATTGTGTTTTCTATAATTAAAACATTAGAGGTATAATGTGATGTAAAGCATTTGATATTAGGCGAATGCCAGAGGAGGCAAAGTATTGAGTCTTTTGCATGAGCAAACATTAAACAATGTCAGTGGTGAAGCAAAGTCTAAAGAATTGTGTTTATATCTGATGCAAGCGGCGAGTATGCCATATATGCAAATTTTAGAAAAGTGGGTTTACAAAGGAGTGATATGTGATCCATATCAGGAAGTTAGTATTAAGTCAATTTTTTATGTTGTACGTTATAAATGATACATTCATACTTAACCATTATTTATCAGTTCTTTGTAGAAGATAACGAATTAATTCAAAGGGAAGAACTTCCCGTGGATTATTCTGCAGATTATTGGGAAAAGAGGTATACTATGCGATTAGAAAGAATACCTGTATTCTTGAATGAACATGCACAAACTATACTTAGAACAGGAAAATATTTTAATGTGATTAGACAATGTGGTATGTTAATGTAAAATAATATATTCGTATTTATTATATTATTAAAAGATAAATAGAGCATTGGTTTACATACAATAATCGTTAATCATATTTTTGATTAATTAGTTTAAATTGTTAGTTTACAAATTATTTTATAACTTTAATAAATCTATATGTAGGTAAAACAGTGCAGTGGGGAAAACAAGAACCATTAAGCTATCAGTATCAAGGGCAGAAATACATAGCTGCCATCGATAGGGCCTATTCAGAAGCTGCCAGAAAATTATTAGAGGTACTTATGAAGGAAAATGATCTGATGGGTAGACTACGTAGTGTAAAGAGTTATTTTCTTCTTGCCCAAGGAGATTTTGTGGTAAGCTAATAATAAGTCACATACTGTTAAATATTAGTTTTGTTTTATTTATTTTATTTAAAATTTTATTAGATATATTTTTATGTCATGTTTTCAGCTTTGAGTGAAAAGATTTACGATAATTATAATTTGAATAGATATATAGATAATATTATGTACATTTTGAGATAGCACTAATATAAACTTTAACAAGAATTTAACATTAATGCTTTAAAGAGTTTAAAGTATAAAAACTTTCAATATCATAATTTATATTTTCATCACTATTCATCACTATATAATTCATTCTTATTGTTTATGCAATTTTAAACAGGGATGAAATACAGGATGTCCCCAAAAAAGAATTATAGACTTTAAGAGCATATATAGAATAATAAAAAATAAGTCAAAGGATCCTAATAAACATGGGTCATTTTCACCGCTCCTTTTATGAACGATCTTTGACTAGACTTTTTTTATGCTTAAAATTGAATTCCTTGTCTTTAAAAAAATGTTAAGAAGCTACTAAATATTTATTATTCATTATTTTTATTATTCTTTATGTAACAAAATATTTATCTAATTTTCCGTTAGGTCCAACTTATGAATCTTTGTGAGGCCGAATTGAATAAGAGTATGTATGATATTGTTCTACATCGTTTAGCATCTCTTCTCGAAGTTGCTTTGCGAATGTCTACTGCAGATTCAGATCCCTATAAAGATGATCTGAAGCCGGAATTACTTCCATACGATCTACAATATCAAATGTTCAGAATACTCTCCATTCAAACTAGAGATGAGAAAGGTATATTTCATTAAAAGTATCATATATACTTGCCTAGTTATATTTAAATAAAAAAAATTAATATAACAAAAATTAATCTTCCTTGCAGAGTACTGCTTTCAAGCAGGTAAAGTTTTGACCGGTTTGGAAGCTTTCGTCTTCAATTACGATGTTAAATGGCCAGTTTCTCTAATTATTAATAGAAAGGCCATAGCTTGTTATCAAATGTTATTTAGGCATCTGTTTTATTGCAAATATGTTGAGAGACTCTTATGCAGGTAAATAATTTTACAACAGATTTACGATTTATATCCATAGCAAAACTTTAAAATAAGAAAAGTAAAATAGTAAAATTTTTTAATTTGATGAATTATAGAGTATGGATCAGCAATAAAATAGCAAAGACTTTCACGCATGAAGTGGCTATGGCTTACAGACAGGCGTTTTCATTACGACAGAGAATGCTTGATTGTATACAGCATTTGGAATATTATATGATGGTAGAAGTCGTGGAACCAAATTGGTTAAAATTCATAAATAAGATGAGCAAGGTGATGATTAATTTCTCATTTTTATTTAGAAAATACAACATTAATATTAATTTTTTATGTTAATAAAATACATATATTTTACATTTGACTTTACAAATTTATTTGATAAACTAATACCAGGTTAGTAATGTTGATGATGTACTGAGCGTGCATCAAGATTTGCAAGATAGTTATTTGAAGGAATGTATGTTAACGGACCCTGATCTTCTTAGCTGTATCACCGGTATATGCGCCATATGCGCAGAATTCTGCAATTTTATGCAGGTGAACCTTTTGTTATATATTTCTTTCTAGTAATTATTTAATTCATTGCATGTATAGAATTACAACTAACGATCTCTTTCTCTAAGTTGCGACTATTATTTCAATTGGATTCGTTATACCGCTTTACTTATATTAATACATAATACATTTCTGAATATACTAATACATAAATACTTTAAGTCTCATGTTCTTTCCCTTGTATAATAGTTTTATAAAACATTTATGTAGCAATTTAAACATATTTTTTATAAATTGATTTAATATTTTTCTTGAATCGTGATATTTGATTTGAAGCTATTTAAAAAAAATAAAATTTTATTTAAAAAAATAAATAACATTTAAGAAATAAATAATAAAGATATAGTGGGAAAGAAAACTATAATGGATGAGGGTTTGATATATTAAGTTTTGATATACTAAGTTTTAATATTCTACTAATGTTAAGCGTATGAGCCGCTACTACATTGATGCTGAATTGACATCCATGATCGGTACCTGTCAGGAAGATGTCTATGAATATGAGGTATACTTTCAAAGCTTTAAGCTCGTCCGAATGCATCTCTGTAGTCTTAGAGTCATGAAGAGCATTTCTTTGCGGATGAGACATCTTTTAAAGATCATTATTATTAAGAACATGTGACTATGATGTGTATATATATATGTGTATATTATTTATTTGCATGGTACAACTTATGTTTTATAAACTCGATACGTTTTATAAACTTATGTTTTATAACTTATGTTTTATATTAATCTTACCGGACACCCTATATATATGTATAAAAAATATAAGGATCCTTTAGTCAGAATCTGGACACGGAGACAAATATGGCGGCAATATGTCGTTCTTATTGTAATTATATTTATTGTAACTTTATTTATTGCAGAGTAAATAGGAAACGGCGTTTATGGCGCACTTACAGCACGTTCAACTTTTTCACAATCCGGCCGGACAGCCGAACTGTTCGGCCGTATGGTCGGATTGTAAAAAAGCGGTCAGATAGGCCGGATACCGGATATCCGTTGCATCCTTAAGTACAAAGCAATATTATAGTACCTTAAATATCTGTTATTTTATCCTAAATTATATATACCTCGTCATATAAATTAAAAATCTACATTAAAAAATATTGAAACATTACGTCGCATGATTACGTACAATGTACACTGTAGTAATTGTTCTCGAGAGTTATAATTTATAATGATATGTATCATTATTTATATTCAATTTTAAGAAAGGATAATAATTATATTTTTATAATTAATCGTAAAAGGCATGGTACTTGATAATAATTTTTACTGCAGTTATTTGCTTATTATCTATCATCAACCGCGTTCAATAGAACGTTTATTTTACAACTGTTGGAAATTTTCTTGACTCTAATTGGATTATACTTTCAGATCTAAAAGTATAATTCAGTCAGTGCGAAGAAAATTTTCAACAATTGTAAAGTAACATAATTTCGGTGCGCAGTTGCAAAATAAATATTTTGCCAAAAGTAGACATTATTTAAATAAAACTTCGATATGATATCACATTTTCATTATTTTCAAAAAATTGCTTTACAATTTTATTTGTGTCATATACAGTCGTGTAATATATTAATTGACTATATTTTTTCATAGATTGAGAACAGCTCTACAGCAAAAGATGGAACAGGAAGTTTCGAAGAAACAATCGTATCGTTAGATGAGAAATTTACCAAAGTATTGACACGACTCCTAGATCGAATTTGTGACTTGGGTTGTGATAATAATAATGAGAAATTACTTAATGTGTTATGTCGGTAAGATTTCTATTTGTATAATTTTTAAACAAATTATTTTTGCACGTGGAAAAAGTAGCTTTGCTGAAGTCCAATCAAAACATGGTCAATCGGGATCCTTCCATTTCTTAGATAAATTCTATTAAGTGCATATAATTTTTAGATATTTCCTATCAATTTTAAAATCAATTATATAAATAATAATTTTAAATGATATATATTTAAATTAGGCTTGACTTCAATATGTTTTACACCGATATACTGATACGTCGAGGAAGAGAGAAGACCGATGCACAGCAGGATATATCTGGTTAACAATACATTATTTTTTTATCTTTGCTTGCACGCACATGCAGAAGTATATACATATGTATACACGAAAGACGAAGATCATTTCAACAAAATGTATTTGTAATTTGCTTTAAATATAAAAATAGTTACAAACAAAGTTCTCGACTTTGTGTGCAATCTTGATTATCCAAGGCCGTGGTCATAGATACTACTTACAAAGGTAAGGTACCAAAAGCGTGAGCATTTAAATGAAACACAGTAAAAACGTGATGTAACTAAATCTAAATATATGTACAAAAATGGCTGTGTTCAGCACAGAAAACTAATCTATATTTAATGTTTTAATATGGATATTATTATTATTATTAATTATATTTAAAAAGACCTTTTTTTATGAGGAGTATTATCTTATTATTATATAGAAAAAAAATGTATAAAATTGATTTAGATACTAATAAAATTAAATAATACAATTGGAATGTTCCTGGGAAGACCTTTTTATCTTTTTTTAAGCAATTAATTTTTTATTTAATAATACATACATTTTTATATACTTTTATGTACTTGGCATATACATTTTATAAGATTGCTCCATAAAGATGTATGCCATTACAAGATAGATGGTAGAGGTGATAGTTGTTCCAGAAGCTTATAGTCTGTTAGAATTAGAATTGGCCCTTGTAGGAGAAGTATGTGGTTGTTAGGCATAGCCTGCTTTTTTCTGTTAAGACACTGGTGTTCCGTGTAATCTTGTTTGTTGAGTTTTTATAATATCCAATCTGGTGTATAAACGGGATGTCAGATTGAAACATATGTCACACAATCAACATTGGCAGAACATATTGGTCAGAACACCAAATACTATTTGATAAACGACTATTATAGCCAAATTCTTAATTTTTTAAATCCCTTTCAATCCAATTCAATTAAAAAAATATATTATTATTTAAGCTGAAAAAGTCTTGAATATTAGGATATAAAAAATAGATATTAGAATATTTTACATTAACTTCTTTTTATAAATTATAATATTGCAAATTATTATCGATATTGTTATTCTACAAACTTTGTAATTTTCAGAGTTGTCTCTATTGTACTCAATTTCTGCTGTAGTTTGTTCAATGTAATCATGATCCTCTCATTATCCGTCAATCGATTCTTATTGCAAATAGTACGTTTAGCTTTTTTAATTATGTCAGGGTCCATTCTCAAGGTAGTCCACTGCTTGTTGCTCTTTACAGATGCACTGTGAACGTACTTTCCGTAATATCTATCATTATCGTAAACGTCCAGATTATCATGTGGATTGATAATGATTTTACCATCTCTTAGGAAATGAGGAAACAAAAGAATTCTCTTAGCAAGAAAACCAAAAGGATTCCAAGGCAGTCGCAAATTGCAGTGAACGCAGTGCTTGAAAGGTTCGCCAATCGCTACATCTTCAATGTAGGTAACTAAACGTATTCGAGAAATAAGTCCGACCAACTCGGCCTTACACAGAATCTCAGCAGTGTCACTGACTGCCAAACCATTAAGCAGATTAAATAATACGATAGCGATAAAGAAAACAAATAACATGAACACGATGTGACTCCAAACGGGATGCGAAATAAACGGAATGTCATTGGCATCGAACTCCCCAGTGAGCATGATAACAGTTTTGAAAAGTGAAAGACCAGGATCAGGGAAATTCGTATCGTTGCCGTTTTTGAAGAGTGTATAGAAGGCCAGAGCAAATGCGAAAATAAGAAACAGGTAGGGAAACAGAAAGCGTATAAAATTGAGTGAAACGGTCCGGAACATTTCGATGCCGGTGGACAAGCGTGGATGCTGGCTGATGAGGATCACCAACTCCCAGGCCGACAGCAAGATTACCACAGCACCGATTTGAACTCCCGCGCCACACAGCAAAGCGATAGTGAGCATAATCAGTACGATTTCTAACCAGTTCCTTGAGCTCATTAGATAACGCCTGACACAAGAGATAAGTTGAAAAATTTCTCGGAGGATGAACAACAGCAACATTACAGTGGTGGAGGCCCATAGGAAGTTGTTATGTTGGTTCCAAATAATTCGCAAAGTACTTCCCGAAGCCATATCGGATCTATTGTTGGTTTCAGTTTGCATCCCATTTTCTATCCTAGCGTCATAAGTCATGCTCAAGATGTAAGCGTTTAACAAAAAATAAAAGATCACATAAAAGGCGAAATTTGCGTACAAAACGTGCCGTATTCTGTGCCACTTAAGATAGAGGAAAGAGGAAAGCAGTGGATGTTTCAGTAGATGTTTGAGGCCGCTATTGCTGGCGATGTATTTAAACACTTCCATTTCACGAGTTGCTCGGTGAGTTTTATATCGATCCGTGAGAACGTCGTGCGGCATTAAGCAGCAATAGTTAAATTCCATCGTATACTCGTTCGTTCGATCTTTCCGCGTCTGCAAACAGTCATCAAAGTAGCGCGACAGCGTGTGTGCCGAGATATCTGCGATAGGCGGTGTATTGTACTCGTTCATGTGACCGATGTAGCTACCTCGGTTGAGAAGTAAAATTACTGCTTCTTGGCAGCCAGCTCTGGCTGCGTAATGTAGTGGAGTGTTGCCTTTATCTATTAAAACAGATATGTAAGTTCTAATAAGATAACATTGATCATTAAGCTTGCAAAAAGACGTTTAGAAGAGCGCAGAACATAATTCAGATATTTATTTGTTCAGAAAATGCTTGGTCTATTATTTATGATAGTCATAAATACAACACATTAAGGCTCAGTCTTCATCTCTTTCTAATACTTGGAGAGAGATGAGAAATAATTGAACCTTCGTTAAGCGTTAACCGTGAGCGTTGTGAAACTGAGCCTTATTGTCTCTGTCTATCTATGGAGAAAGGCGCATCCAAATATAAGATCTATGATAGTCATATACTTACTATCACTGCAACGAACGTTCACGTCTTCTTGTTCCAAGATTAATTTCAAACAATTCAGTCGATCGAGCGTATTGTCGATTCCTCGTTTTCTCGGCATTCCTAGTTCCTGACAAGCATTCAGAAGCAGATCATTTGCTACATTTGGCTCCATCTCCAGCAATACCTGAAGAATTGCATAATCATTCTGTTGAACAGCCTCTTGCGCAGCTTTTTTCACGCTAAACTGTTTTCCTTTAAGTTTTTCCAGGATTTCAATCGTAATTTTGTAAAAGCCTCTTTGTGCACTCATTTCCAGCAGCTCTTCGGCTACACTGTGAAGAATCTCTATCTTGACAAACTCCATATTTTTTAGGAAGTTTGTCTCGTCGTTAGTAATCAGGTAATATTTAAGATCGTGCACATTTATCTTACGATTTTCGTTTTTGGGCGGCAATGATATATCCGGCATCTTTTTCTGAATCACCTCTCGCGTTGTCTGATCATTGTAATCTTTGTAAGTGTCAATGTCTGGACACTGTCGGCTTTTCTCCAATATCAGTGCCACCGTGTCCCGTTGGCCTTTCATCGCTGCCAAATGGAGAGCCGTTAAACCCTTGCTATTGGGAATACTTGCGCTAGCACCGTTCTCCAGCAACAATCCGGCGCACGTCAGATCATTCTTTCTCACTGCGATATGCAAGGCAGTCTGTTGTTTCGCCTCAAGATTTGGATTTATTGTTGGTTCCGCTAGCAAAGCCATCAACGTGGGTACGTGTCCTCCTTCTGTGGCGAAATGGATAGGAGCGCGATTATGTAGTTTATTTACTCTATTAGGCTTCGCACCTAAACGCAATAAATACTCCACGAACTCTGTTAAACCATTCTTGCTAGCTATGTCGAGGCATGTTTCTTCCGTGTTCGGATATACATAATTGAGGTTCAGAATAGGTGATTGCTTCATCAAATCATGTTCTATAGTATTTTTGAAAGAACGAAAATTCTTGAATCGTAAGGCATCCAACAGTAGCTTATAAAAAACTTGCGCACTGTCTAGAGTAGGCTCGTAGACACTCAGCAAGCTTTCCTGCAGGGAATTCTCATCGAGATCCATTTTGCTATCTGAAAATAAATCTTACACTTAAAATTTTTACTTGTTTAAATTTAAAAAGAAATTATTATGGATAAAAATTCATAAATATTAACATCTATTTTTTTTAAACAAGATAAATGGATGTTTCCATGATTAGATTAATTTTTTTAGACTTAGATCAAAACAAAATATCGATACAAAATGTTGAGAAAAAAATCCAAAAATATTATTTAGAAAAAACATATAACAGTACAGGCAATAGGAGTCAACGCTGATTATCAATTAGCGCAATTCTTCTTAATATTAAAAATATCAACCTTGACTTTGAACGTATCCACTCATGGTTTGAGTCTTCATCAGCAATCTTTCCCCCTAGTGCAACGGTTGGAGTATTGCATAACTAAATAATATCTCCAACGTTTTTCCTCTCAAAATTGAACCGTTAACTGTTGTGAGGTAAGTCACAACACAATCTTTCCCCCGAGCGCAACAGTTGGAGTATTGCATAACAAAATAATATCTCCAACGTTTTTCCTCTCAAAATTGAACCGTTAACTGTTGTGAGGTAAGTCACATACTCACAAAGTTAGAAAGCTGAGTGGCTGAGAACTCAAGCTAAAATTATATAAATAATTAAATTATCGTATGTATAATTTGAAAATTAATAGTCACCTCACCTCACACAGTCGACGCTTCTACATTGAATAATAAATCTCTCTTATGCAACATTTTGTAACTAGTTAGTATGTTAAAAATTATCGTCAAATTCTAAAATAATAACTACGAGAACAATATGTGTCTTGTCATTTCGACAGTCGGTAAGATAATTATTGCTAAACAAGTAACATAGCAGTCAATTTGAAGATAAACAAACTAAAGTTTATGACATATATGTATTACGAACAAACCTTACAGTTTATTGAGAATCTCAATCCAAAAATATCGATATTTAAAATATCGGCGCTATATCGTCCAACTCTATGTAAAAGTTAAGATAATTGAAGCTGTGTCTTGATCGGAATATTTATTAAATTTTTGTTAATTTTAGCTAGTTTATATCTTTTTAAAAATAAGTAATGCAAATGAAAATATATGCAAAAATAATTCGAAAAATTATTTACAATTTACGTAAATTAAATTAACTTTTTTGGTTTTTATATCAAATAAATGTAAAATTCATCAGCAGATGCTATTGAATTTGTGTATTTTAAAAAGAACCATTTAGCTTTCATTGCCTAAATTTACATTTTTTGTTAATGTGAGAATCTTTTTACAGAAATATATGTATAAAAAACTAAATAGGCAGTAACGAGACAAAGAAATACAGAGGATCATTATCGCTCGCATATTACGTTACATTTAAATCGCTTACTTTGCGACTACGTAGATAGAGAGCTCTCATATAACGACATTGATCGTGATCTCACCGTCACAATTTATTTAAGTGCCAATTAAGAGTTCCACCGTTATTTTGCGCAAATGTTCTCATCACTCTGACATTTTCATTTATCCGTGTATCACCTTATAATAGATTCAGTCATTTGTCCGTAAAATCAGTAAAATCTTGCATTGATCTCTTTGATTGTGATAACAAAAGTACGTCCGGACGTCCGCTTCCTGTATTTAGATCGAATCAATTCGTACTATATTCGTATTATGTAACACAATCGATAGAATAATTCTTTCCTCATTTCTCCTTTAATGATTAAAAAAAAGCGGCAAAAATATATATAAATACGAATTATTCAATGTATCAAAAGATGGGCTATTTAAAATTCTATTAATATTTTTACCTAAATATTTTTTATTTTTTTATATTTATTAAGTATTTATAATCTAATATTCTAATATTATTTTTATTTTTATACATAATTATGTATATAAAAATATTTTATTTGAATTTGTGTGTTTATTGACTGAGTTGGAATGCATTGACTCCTCAGGTTTTGATAAACTTTTATATCACTGATGCTGATTGTCATCTGATATTCGCTTATCAATAAAGTTTCGATGACTAATCAAATGAAAGTACTGACAATTATAATATTGTGATTAAGAATTCAACACTTACTTTGGGACTAATAATTAGTATGTACAACATTCCTAATAATTTTATTTACAAGGATCTCAAAATTTTACGTTAAGTTAAGACCGATAATATTATATTATACTAAGAACGACTTGATATTGCGACTTTACTTATTATTGTTATTAAATGTTACCAATTTTATATGCTGAAGAAGTGACCCATGGTCACAAAACGTATAACTTGTTAAATTTTATACAATAAATATTTTAATTATATTTAATTTAGATATCTTGCAGTTAGATAGAGAGCTCGATCACCGACCTGATTTCTTTACAATTTGCATAAAAATATTTATTTACTAAATATCTTTTTTTTAATTTAACATGATTAAGTTAGAAGTGTAAGAAATGTGATGATTACAATAAGCAATCACAATTATCCATGACTAATTAATATCATTTTCGATATATTCTTTTTTAATTCTACTTGAAGCATTCTTTGATATTATTAATAATTTTCAGCAATATTCACACGAATTAATTAAAATAAAAAAACTCTCCATGTACAATTATCTATTCGTAGGTAGAGTTCTTCAGTACACACCTACTTAGGCAAGTTTTTTTTCTCCTCTTGATCACACTATCGTACAATATTTAATACATAGAAAACGCACTTCCATTGTTCAAGCATCGCGCATCGAGAAACTATGTGAAAAAGATTAAATCAATTTCATATTATCTTTAAAGAAAGGAATTCTGGATCCTCTGATCTATACACTTTGATGAAACTTCCGGCTGTGTCGCATTGCTGTCCATAAGGCAAGTGTGTTATGCGTAGCGGATTAACAGACAAGCACATTTGTGATTAATAATGCGTGTGACTAAGAATTCTCCTTACTTAACACCTATCGTATTAGCCGTCACTATGTCGACTCGCCCGTTCTGTCAGTGATGGTCAGCAACGAGGAAAGAGAGGGAGAAGAGGATCAAATGTTCTCCCTTCTTTGCTGCGTTGCTAGCAACAGTGCCTCTTTTCACGCTGATATGTAATGTTCAACCGGTTCTTTTACGAATAAAAATCTTTCAGCCTCACGAATTACATTACATCTCGTTTCGAATAAAAAAAAATCACACAAACACGAGGTAAACTGTGAAAGAAGATGAGAATTTCATACGATTTCTTTCTCATTCTAGACCGTAATTGTCAGCGAGACTCGTAATTTATTAATTTTACATATATACATTTAGATGATATTATATAGTGTCCCATTTTAATTGCTCTCCAAACAAATATCTCAAAAAATATGGGAGATAAGAAAAAACGTTTCAGATAAAAGTTATAGGATATCTATGCAAGAGAACTCTTTACGCTGTAGGCATAAATTCATTCTTGTGTCTATCGAATAATATTAACTAAGAACAAATGATACTTACAAATGCTGTAAGTATATAAACGCATTCCATATCGCAAGTTTGATAGTCTTGTTCAAATATCGATAGATGTACATTATCAAAAGATATTGACGTCTATAAATATTAGTACAAAATATCGGGGGAAAAGAGTCTAAAAATGTATCGATTTAAAATGTTTAAAATATCGCCCATCCCTAGTATTTGCTACATTTATAATAAATATTTCATAAAATTTGTAAAAGAAAAATCAAATAAACAGGCGCTGTAGATGGTGCGTTTTGTTTTTTTAAAATAATTCTATATTATTATATCATTATTTGTACATGTTTCAGCTAATCTTTTAGCCTTCCTCAGCAAAATTTCAATATATATGGTACAAAACGTTGATTATCCATGAGTCGTATAAAAATTGTTGTATAATGAAGTAATAGTCGATATCATTGTGTGGCAGTAACATTCTTTCATTTTAGAATAAAAATCCCCAGTTTTTGTTACTTGACTGAAATTTTGTGTACAAGTAATGATATAATATAGAATTATTTTAAAGAAACAAAAACTGCGCACCGTCTACCTACAGCGCCAATTCCCAATTGCCTGTTTATTTAATTTTTCTTTTTGAATTATCTTGAGAATTTAGTTCGTAATTTGTTTACCATATAAAATTTGTAATAAATATTTATAATTTGTGCATTATAATATAATTTAAGACCACAGAAATATTTTACAAAATATTCAAAATAGTTCTTACAAATATTTTGTAAATGTTCTATAAATATTATTTGCTGTTTAGGCATCAACAGTTATTGTTGTGTAATTATTGTTATTTTTCACATTATTATTTTCATTATTATGTATTTTAAATTAATTTCTTTATTTTTATTACAAAGCAAAAACTCTCTCTTCTCTATATTCTGAAAATTTATAATATTTTTTTAAGGCTAGTTTAATAAAATATATTTTTTTTAAATTGAGTTAAAATTAATTTAAAAAATCTAAAGTTTATCAAAAAAGAGAAAGAATTTATTTTATTTTTATTAATTTGTAAGTTCTGATTGTAATTGTCGAAACTTGAATCAAATACACAATTTATTACTGTCATTGTAGATTTAATAAAATTGTATTTTTTTATTGCGAATTTCCGATTCATCTCATTCCTGAGCACTTATCGTGGAACAAGTCGGAATGAATTCCGATCGGAATTATATTAAATTATTCTTAGATTTCTATTGTATTTTCTATGGAAAACGGAATAATTTCGATCAAAATCCATTCTGATTTGTTCGACGATAAATGCCCTGCACTGGAAATCTTCATGTGACATTCGCGACAATATTTGCACGCGAGGCAAGCTCGCAGGCGCTTACAGTTTCAGACTCTTCCAATCAAATTGCAAGCCGCAAAAGGTGGGGAATGTGAATCCGGGAAACAGGTACATGCCGCGATACCTTGACGTTTATTCCTCAGTCATAAGTTAACGTGTCTCAAGCGCGTATCTGTGTTCAGCACAGAACTGATAAAACACGTACGATCGGTGGTAATCGAGTCAACGTAACTATTTTTGTGAGAAGAATCGTTGTCAGCTATTCTTACTTCACGCTAAGGATATCTTGTCTTATTTACAGACTTTTACTGGCACCGAGTAAGTAAATTTATTTTATAAAGTTAAATACTCTTACTGTGATGATCGAATATTATGCGAATACATTGTAAATTATAATTTCGTACGAAAGCTCACAGAAAAAATTAAAATATATGTAATAGATGATAGTAAATAACAAAAAGATAGTGTAGAGCAAAATTATACATTCCATGATACATATTCTGATATTGGAAAAATATAATGTCCTTAATGATATAATATATAGTGATTATTAATCTGTCTAAGATAACAGGAAGCAACACATTTTTTTTTATATAGAATATTCCGTGAAGAAATCGACGAACTTCTAGAATGAGTTCTAGAAATTATTCTAAAGAGTAAGCAAAAAAAATTTACTATACACTATAAGATATCAATTCAGTTCGATTATCGAGACAATAATTTTATTAATATTGCAACATATAAAAAATCCATAATCTTAGGCTTTCAAGTCTATCTTATTTACTGTATTAATAATCACTCACTTATATACAAGAATAAAATGCACTTCTGCATATATAAGCCAAGAAGCAAACTTGGTTTATAAAAAAGAGCCGATAAATCCGTTTTTGGGTCACTTAATGATTTTCAATAAACAATTTTTTTATGTTGTATGATCTAAAGGAATGTTAAAAATAATCATCATTTAAAAAAAACTTAATCCACAAAGCTTTAATTAATTATTAGTAAATAAATATCTTTAAATTTTTTTTTCTCGCTCACTTTCCCTCTCTCTTTCTCTCCTCTCTTTTCTTTTTTCGTTATCTCTATCCTTTGTTAGTTTTCTTAATATATTGCCTTTCGTTCTATCTAAATCTTCCTCCCGTATCTTCTTTATAATTCTTTCTTTATCCTCCCTTAATTTTACAAATCCTTATTTCTTGGCATTTTCTTATATTTAAATATTATCAAAACACCTACAATAACACATTCCTGTGATGTATAAGTATACTTAACTTCCGCAAGGAAACTGTTGGACTAATCTTAGAGGTGATTCCAAACAAAAAGTTCATATAAACTACAAGTTAATTCAACTATAATTATTAAGATGTGAAAAATTGAATAATTCTTATCAGTAATGCAAAGTTTTTGAATAACCTTGTCTCGCTCAAACCACCAGTTTTTGCATTAAAATATGTAATGTGTCACCCCAAATATTTATCTGACATTGAAATTGGCATTTAAGTAGTAAATATTTATCTGACGTTGAAATTGGCTAAGACATTATCGCGCGCATATATATAAGCTTTCTATTCATTATTATTTCTACTACAAATTTCTGGATAATTTTCATTGTCTCATAGACTGTTTAAAAGTGTCAAGTGAAATCACGTATTGTTCTTAAATATCGAATGGAGAGAGAGAGAATGTGTGTCAAATATTATTCTTAAAAAGTGCTTCGAACATTTAATGACACAATTTGTAAGCAAATTACGTGTGTAGAAGTATATTTTTTAAGTAGCATCAACATTTATGATACGTTAAATTAACACGTATTTTAAATTATTCATGTATCTTTAATTTAATTTACGTTTTAATCTCTAATTTACGTTTTAAAACATTATTTTTATGTTATTTATTACTTCATAAATTGTAATTTTTTGATATAAAAAATTATTAAATATCAATTTAATAGAAAATATTTAAATAATATAATCACACTATGTTAAATTAACACATGAATATATATGTAGTAAAAATTTAATACAAAATTTTAACAAGGACTTGAATGGATCATTTCCAATTTAAATACAAAATTTTTTAATGTTTATTGTTTCATATTTCAAATAACTAGTTTATCAAAATTTAGATATATATATATATATATAATTTATTATCTATTAATTATCTCATATTTATCGTGTATATATAAATTGTGGATTGGTAAAGAGCTGCGAAGAAAAGACACGATTTTTCTTTACAGGAATCATTCGCTTTCTAAGATTCGTCTTTGTGAATATTTCGCAATCTCCCTCCAATTTTGGCGATACCACGACATACATTTATACTGCCTGTATACTCTTTTATGTATCAATTGCTACTCCATACTTTCATTCCCGTATTTGGCTAATGAAATACGCTACATATACGCACGTGTATGTATATATACTTGCATATATCGATATATATATACTTACTACGTGTCATCTCGATATGGATATACGCGAGTACATCCATAGTAGTCGACACACAGTCGCGTTTTTGCCATAAGTATGTATACATGTATATACTACATGATGATGTCATTTAGACATATATATGACGCGGATGGAAAAGAAGCAAATAATATCGCTCAACGATATTTATATTCCTTATGAATATTTTTGCGTCATAACGATTAATAACCAATGATAATAATAAATATTGTAATAAAAAAAAGATTTATACAGAAAGAATTTCTCAACGAGGAAGTTTGATTACAAATATTGAAGAAAGATTTTATTACATTTCACTATTTTTGAGAGTAGAAAAATAGTTTTAATATCATTGATGTTTTGTGATTTTTCACCTTTGCATTTTTTTCTAGCATAATGTTTCTCTTCATTTTTTATTTCTCTTTTATTTTATCAAAATATCGCAACGATGACGTAAGAATTTTGGTATATAAGTGAATAATGAACTCGATGGCGTCTACTATACTCGGTGTGTGTGATTAATGAGAATCAGTCATTATAAAACATTTTATCGTAGGCGACGTTTTATTATTTAACTTTTCAGTATTCTTTGGACTTTTTTATTGATCATTATATTTAAAATGGGAATATGATGTAATATAAAAATGCGAATAACGCTGCTATGCAAACATATGTATTTCCAAAATATTAGTTCTATTCAGAGAAACACAAAATCTTTTCTCTTTTATATTAACTTCCAATGCTAGTAAGACGAATAAAATAAACAAAAGCTATATATTCGTTAAAATTTAAAGTGTTAAATTTTGAATGTAATTTTAGTAGTAAAATTACTTTGAAATGTGAAAAGTGTTATCTCACATTTAAAAAAATGAAAGTTTAGAGAAGAACTATCATAAATTGAAAAAATTACGATAAAATTGTTAATTGCTCGAATTTTCAAAATTTACAGTCCACTGCATTTTATGTATCATAGATGTGCATTTATGTATCAAAGATTAGCATACGTTAAACGTGTTATTTTGCATTATGAGTAAGACATGAGTCATCATCATTAACCACCGTATATATTTGGGCACTTTTAAAACTCTCACCCACTTTATGACATGGGCCAGAACTCGAGCGGTGGGTGATCGCAGCGAATGCCCATCATGGACATGCTCTTATATGGTTCGCTAAGAGTTGTTTCTGTTCATGTCCCCGAGACTTCGAGGTCGCCTTCATTGCATAAATCATGGACATCGCATATATATACGTATTTTGTTGTCTACCAGAAAGAATCATGGCATGTTCGTTCGAGAAGTTGTACTGAAAATACAGATGCGCGTTTTAGAACCGGAACAAATTTTCGGTATTCAAATATTCATATTTGCACAGAAAATAAAACATCTTTAATAGGTACAATTTCTCAAAGATAATTTGTTGAAAAGTAAAAGCATATTGAAATGTGTCTTGGTGCAAAAAAGATATTTAATCTATTTTTATATTGCAGAGAAATTATTCTTCATGTTTAATATCTGCAATTATACCCCTTTCTACAAGATTTAATTATAGACTATTCTCTTTTTATCACAATTGTAGAGTACTATAAATTTGGCGAGTAATATGGTTGGAATGACCCAAAGACCCTGGACACCAACGAAAAGACGAGGCCCGATTGCCGCCGAATATAGCAGCCCAGGACCGGCCTGTGTAACTTTACCTACGTTAATAGGTAAATATCTGTATTGTGTGTGAACAAATGTATACCATATATACCACACATATAAAAATGGCGATGTGTTATATCGCGTTTATTGCGATTTTTAAGGAAAATCGCAATCGTGATGCACATTTTAAAAAATCACACATCCTTACTTTAAATTATACTTTTTATACACTTTATACAGCAATACTTTGTAACATTTGCAGGAAAAACAGTTACAGATTCTAAACGAGGAAGAGCACCAGCATTCTCCTTCGGCAGCAGGTGATTACTTAAATCTAAAATAAATTTAAATTTAATTTGCAACGTGTTGTTTTATAAATTCTTTTATAAATTTCTTTTATACTTTAATAAAATTCTTTTGTATTTTAATACTATAAGAATTAATACCTTAATGCAATAATACCTTAATGCAATATTTGTATTATTATATTACGTTACATTTAAGAAAAACTGTTATATTTGTAATTTCGTCTTACATCTTTAAAGTATGCTTTATATTTTTTTAATTTGAGTAAGCAATATGTAACTTAATTTTACATGTAATTTGATATATCGCAAATTTTTTTAGGCATGCAGCGAAAAATAATAGCTCTGGACCTGGCCCTGGGCAATATAATGTCACTGGGCTTAGCGCAAAAGGTATATAAATGACACAAATAAAATTTGACAAAATATTTATTTAAAATTTTAACGAACATTTTTCCAAAAACTATTATTAATAATTAGATACTTATTCTTTATAAGAGATTTACTTAAATTATTTAACTAGAACATTTTAAATAATATACGATAATTATTATCTTTTCTGTATGTAAGTTGAAATATATGAGTGAAATACGATAATAATATTAAAGTATCATATGAGAAGTAAAGGCACTTTATGAATGCGTGATTGCTTCACAAGACTTGCAAGTTACGTCGGCCAAGGTATCGATCAAACTTCTAACCACCAATACTCCATAAGAATGATAACATTTTAATGACCGATGTTCACGAAATTCCTGCGCTTCGGGTTTGAATAGAATCAGCACGATCGATACGTGTAAAATTTCTTTAGACCTGACCTGCTTTAGATAATACATTTTAATTTATCAAATCACACAAAAGTAATTTTCAATTAATTTTTGATTATTTCTATGTCGTCTTTTATAAATTTTATACTATTTTTAAAAAATTTCTAGTTTTAGAATTAAAAATTAAAATATTATTTTAATTACATAGTACATTTTTTTTCTTTGATCTTCTCTCTTTTTAAACATGCGAATTAAAATTACAATTATTAATTATTAATTGATTAATAATAAATCATAAAATATCATGATAATGTATCACAGCTTAAGATTTTTTAGGAAAAGATGCTGCGCCAGCCGTGTCGCTATACGGTCGAACGAAATCAACGAAACTCGAAATTACACCAGCACCGGGTGATTACAATCCGTTAAAGGCGGAGAAGATAATTCTGGATAGCTCACCGAAATATTCTTTTGGCGTTAAAACGCAAATTGAGAAGATCAGCTGTACACCCGGTAAGTTTAAATGTAAATATGTATACCTATATGTGTAAGATATATTTTCCAGATTTTAATTGGCAATAACATAGACATATAAAAATTTTGGAATGATGCGCAACGTAAAGTGAAGATGTATACATTGCAACTATATAAATATTTTTTTATATATAATCATAGAATTAATTCTTTAAAAAATATATATTTGTATCTTTTTATAGAAGATATATTGTTATGTCACTCTCATATTATACATACAGGATGATTCAGAACAATTGTTTGTCCTTGAAATATCGTATTTGACTTAATTCTAAGATGATTTTTCCTTTAAATTTAATCTAAAGAGCTTAGTTTTTAAATTAAAAGAAAAAATAGTTAACAAATTACAGGACGTGTACAGAATTAAAGTAAACAGGAGCGGCGCAAGTTATTGTCCACCACGGATGATTATTCAGGATGCTTTCTGCGATTAGCTGCCTACACTATATGCGATGACGCACGTGCACATACACGAGAGAGATTGAGAGATAGAGAGACCGAGACAGAGAGAGAGAGATACACACACACACACATTACTATCTCATTCACTCACTCACTCATTACCTTGATTCAATGTCTTCGTACTTCGCAGATTTACTCATGCACTTGATTTATTGATAACAGAATTGGTTCAAAAATAACTCAATTTAAAAATTAAGCTTCAGATAAAATTTTAGTAAAAGAAAAATCATCTTAGAATTAACTTAGGAACATGGTATTTCAAGGACAAATGATTCTTCTGAATAATCTTGTATATTATTTTAGATATGCATAAGGTGTATATTTGTATATATTCATTATTCGAGTAATTTCATGTTCTACAATCTACCACATTTAACTACATCATAACTTCTGTAGACTCTACGCTAAAGGTACAAAATTCTGACTAAACTAATCTATGACTATTGTGACAAACGTATAATCTTTATATTATTATGACATATTACAATCTATAATATCCCAATCTAAAATATAACTAATCCTACAGAGAGTTTACGGTGATTATTTCGTTAGAAAGAAAAATTTGATGGACTGTGATATGTATAATCAATAGCTGCGTTCAGCAGAGAAAGCATCTTTGCAACTATTGTAAAATTCTTCAATACGGTTGATTCTTGCTTTTGATTTTTTATGGATCTAAATGTATAAATTAATCATATTGAAGAATTTTACATGCGAAGAATGTAAAAAACAAAAATTTTACACAAGAATTTTCTGCTATAGCCAATGTGTATATATTATCCTCTAATCTATTGCAATAAGATATATTGCAGAATTTATGATTTCATATATAGTCATTCCATATATAGTCATTAGACTGATAATCATTAAAATAACTGCACACAAATTATTACAAGCATTATCAATATAAAATTTTAGTTGTTGCAACTGAAAAATTTTGTACGAATTTAACAGATAATCGAAAAGCACCACTTACGTCGTATACTCATATTGTGTCTATGTATAAAACATAAATTGCATCTCGATCACCGAGCGATTATTGCGCTGAAATCGTGAATTTGTACAAAGCAGCAGCATTTACTTTCGGCGTAAAAGTTGTATTGGAAAGATCGAATAATATGTCCGGTAATTATATGTATAGTCAGTTAAATGTAGCCGCAATTCGAGTATTTCGCGTGCTAATAACAATTTTTGGCAAACTAATAAGAAAAATGTTCAGTTGCTTCAAAGTAATACAAGACTATAAATAAATCGCTATAAGAAATTTAGCATGTTGATTGCAATTTTGTATAACAGAATTTATATGTTATAACAAATATGCGTTTCGAATTGTGTTATTTAAAATTGCTAGTGTTTCATCAAGATCAAGAAATTCAAGAAATCTTGTCCTAATTTTATCTTGAATCAAGACAAGACCAAGACAAGACATTGGAAATTGATTTCAAGACAAGGTCTTGATAACAATTTCTTGTCTTGATTCAAGATAAAATCAGGATAAGATTTCTTGAATTTCTTGATGAAACACTAAAAGTTGCTCAATATCGTGTGTGCAATAATTACTGAATGTCAGTTGATTTCATCCATCTCTGAAATAATTTTCTTGTTCCGCGATTACACGATTAGAAAATATTATAGAAAATTTTTAAATAATTAATAAATTACATAAATCGTATATGTATATAGAGAAATGTATCTACATTATGTTATATCGATGCAATAATGTTTAGGAAAATCGATGCCACCGCAACTAATTGGCGATTAGTTATGGGACTTTCATTTGAGGATTATTGTATCAAAAGTCGATATTCAAAACTATTATCACTGAAGAATTGATACTTAGGTACAAAATATGATTTTTTTTAAACATAGAAACATTAGGGCTAACGTATTTTAGCGTGATATGAACGTGTAATTTGAGACTGCTAAGCACTGTAAATTTCTCAGAAGATATATATTATTATATCAACGAAATCGTGATAGCAACAATTTTTATTTTTCAATTTTTATTCCCTTTTCTGCCTCTGAATATTCTATTTCAATTTTTTAAATTCACAGCAAAATTAACAATGCACTGTGTGGCGTTTAAGATGTAGGTAAAAGTATAATTGTGTGTGATTAATATAGAGCAATTGATGTAATTGATAAATAAAAAGAACGTATATTTTTGATAATTAAAAATGTGCAATGCGTGCTAAATTGATAGCGTAGTTAACACGTAGTCGCATACATGTGAAGTTGATAGTGTAGTGTTGCTTATCACCGTAAATAAATAAAGTAATATTATTGCATGTCTCGCGATATATGTTAGATCTCTCTATTTTACACCGTAATATATCATTCTCCACGTCCAGAGACTTGACAGTACTGCAAATAAAAAACTGCAATTCACGGCAGAACTTGTAAAATTTATCGACAAGTGTCTAGCTCCAGGTACTTATCATCCCGAAAAAATGAGAATGGATAAAGCACCGCAATTCACGTTCGGACTTAGAATGTCGCTCGATAAGCCGAGCGACACGCCAGGTATATAATACAAAAAAAATGAGAGATGAAAAATTAAATTAGAATCCTAATTAGATAGCAAATCTTTTCTATTGTATAATTTTATTTTCTTTTCCTATATACAAGTAATTTTACTAAACAAAATTACAGAGAATACTAGTTACAAATAATTTAATACGAAAATTGACGAAAATTTTTCTCAGAATTCACATAATTTTTCAGAATTTCTATATAAACAGAATTTTTGAAAATTCTTGTATCATTTTATAACTTCTTGAAAAATTTATCAAATTTTTTTTTAATATATTAGAACATTTTTCAGAAATGTTAAAAAAGTCTACATCTTTTGTAAAACCTTTTATACATATACGTACGTAAATTCTCTGAAATATTAATGATTTTTCATTCTATAATTTGGTTAAAAAAACTTATAAAATCTGAAAAATTTTAAGATGTTTTTCAGGAATCTTCGTAAATTTAAAATATAACAAATTCTTAAAAATATGAGATATAAAAATTTTGTTTACGAGATACATGATGCTTTCTCGTCTTGCAATTTTAAAGAGAAAAACTTCATTTTTAATTTCTCTATGCGTATTCATGTATAAACGTTTACCTTTATTTATTTTATAACATATTTTTTTTCCTGATATATAGCGCCCGGAACATACAGCCCAGAGAAGGTGAATTTAGAGAAGGGTCCGCAGTACAGTTTAACCGGCAAAAGCCAAATAGAGAAATGCAATGGTACACCAGGTACATGAAGATTCATGCATCTGTTTTACGAACCTCAATTTTTTCTGAGAAAAATACAACAGGGATTTTTCTTTAACAGCGCCAGGTGCGTATTGTCCCGAGAAAGTAAAATTGGACTCATCACCGAAGTTCAGTTTTGGATTAAAGCCTGCTGTGGAGAAACCGAACGATACACCAGGTCCACTAATAAATTGCTTATTACATGCTTACAAAATTAGTTTTACCACCAATTAAGTGTTACAATTATCACATATATCTATTTTTAGCACCAGGTACTTATAGCCCAGAAAAAGTGAATTTAGACAAAGGTCCGCAGTACAGTTTGAGTGGTAAAGGATCCGCTGAAAAACTCTTAGATACACCAGGTATATAAAAGTTATAAGAACTGCCGAAATAAGTTGTATGTAGATGTAATAGTATATTGTAATTTCCAGCGCCTGGAACGTATTCTCCGGAAAAAGTAAGATTAGATAATACACCGCAATATAGTTTCGGAATTAGACATGCCCTGGATAAACCCAGTGATACACCAGGTAATTAAGATTCTGTTAGTACAGAAGAAGAATAGATTCTTATTGTGTGCTTACTTTTATTTCGTAGCACCTGGAACTTACAGTCCAGAGAAAGTAAACTTAGATAAAGGACCACAATATAGTTTAACTGGCAAAGGGCCTGCAGAGAAATTTATTGATACACCAGGTATATAAAACTGCTCATAAAAAATGTATAATTTTTTAAATATATTAATATATCAACAAATATTTAGCGCCGAGTGCGTATTCGCCCGAGAAGATAAAATTGGATACTACACCGAAATACAGTTTTGGACTTAGAACTCCTCTAGATAAACTCAGCGATACACCAGGTATAATTAATGATTAATTAATTACTTATTTATTATTTTTATATTTTTATGTTTTATTATATGGTATCTGTATGCAGCGCCTGGAACTTATAGCCCAGAGAAGGTAAATTTGGATAAAGGACCGCAATACAGTTTAACTGGCAAAGGATCCGTTTCGAAAGCTAATGATATTCCTGGTACGTTTTAGACATTTTTTTAAAACGCGATTATGATATCCTTCATCGTTTATCTTTGTCATAGCACCCGGCACATATAGCCCTGAAAAAGTAAATTTGGACAAAGGACCGCAGTACAGTTTAGCCGGAAAAGGAATGCCCGAAAAATTAAATGACAATCCAGGTGAATAACACGTCACCTCGAAAAACTTTTATCGAGATACACATTTCTTCGATATACTATTAACATACCAAAAAAAAGAATTTAATGAATAATAATAGATAATATTAATTTCTCTGACTGGCTTGCCTAGGCCCCGCTGATTATAAACCAGAGAAAGCTCTGAATCTGGAACATAAACCTTATTACAGTTTTGGTGATAGAAAAACTTTGGATAAACCTAAAGATACACCAGGTAACGGTGTGGATTAACCCGCTGTAGATTAACATTGAATTCTTAGCTTTTTCTAAATAAATGGGCGATATGAAAAAAAAATAATAATGGAATAATAAACAACTTGATTTTTTAAATTACTTTTGGTAGGTCCAGCCGATTATACTCCAGAGAAAGTTCTAAGTCTGGAACATAAACCATATTTCAGTTTTGGTAATAGAAAACCCCTTCATAAATCCCGCGATACACCAGGTAATGGTGTAAACTAACGATAAACTATCTAATATAATCTAATAATCTAATATAAATGAGAATGTAATAATTACATAGAACAAAAAACATTAATTTCTTTTTGCTTTGGTAGGCCCTGATAAATACAATCCAGAAAAAGTTCAACATTTGGAACATAAACCTTATTTTAGTTTCGGTAATAGAAAGCCTTTGTATAAGACTAATGATACACCAGGTAATCGGTGGAAATTAATAGAATGTTAATTACATTTTTTCTTATTTACAAGGAAAGGTCGAAAAGTGAGATTATTTTCAAAGGTTTGCCTTTTCAAGATGAATTCGGGCAACAAACAAGAAATTGTTTATTGCATGTCAGGATACTTTCTATGTACTGCCAAAGTTTCATAATTTTTTAAATTTCCGAGTTGAAAGCCTTTCCTTGTTAGATTTATCATGAAATGATGTTATATATGAATGCAATGTATTGTGCAATTGTAGGCATGCCATAGTCATATTAAAATGCTTCAAACTTTTTTCATTAACCATTTACGAAAATAAACAATTGTACATAATATTATTAAGATTAATAATGTTTATTAGAAAGTAAAAAAATAAAATAGATATTATTGCTATGCTTCGACTTGTTAACATTTTAATTCGATCGTCTTTATGCGGGACTATATTGTAATAAACAAGTGTAATAAATGTGTAAACATTATATGTGTCATGTTTTTTAAATATATGTCGTAGTATTAGCGTGGTGCCTAGTAAACTTGTGCACGAGATAAATGTAATAATTACAATTAATACTTTTTTAAAATATACAAAAGCATTTTATAATTTATTTTGCAGCTCCCGGTACATACAGTCCTGAAAAAATAAACATGTCTAAGTCGCCGCAATATAGTTTTGGCATTAAAACTGAGATTTGTGAGAAAAACACTATACCAGGTGGGTTATATTAGTTATTGATAATTTGTTTCCTTTACGTTAATGTTCTAATTTTATATTCTCCGGCGAAAATTTTTCTTAAAATTCTTCATTTTTTAGAATTTTGATATAAATTGTATAACATTTTAGAAAACTTCTCTAATTTTTTTAATACGCGAATTGAAATATTTTTTAGAAATGATAAGAAAGTCTAAAGAATTTTTTTTTAATTCTTTATACCTTAAATTCTAATATATTATAAGATTTTTTATTACATAATTTCTGAAGAAAACTTATAAAATTTAAAGAAATTTGAAGATATTATTTTAGAAATCTTCATAAATTTAAAAAATGAAAAATTCTGTAAAACATTAGGAGACATTATGAGAATTTTTTCACCTAGATTCTTATAATTTATTATATAATGCACAAATTATTTTTTAAATTAATCTATCATTCAATGAATATATATAATCTAGGTCCAGGCGAATACAATCCAGAAAAAACAATGCTTTTGTTGGAAAAAGCGTTGCAATTTACTTTCGGCCTTAGACCGCCCTTGGACAGATCAAACGATGTTCCAGGTAATTAATCAATTCCATCTACGGTAAATATGAAATTGCATGTTATATATAAAGCATGTTAGTATAGCCCTGACTTTATTCGCGTATATTGAGATGCATGGAATACAGAATCACAATAATTAGTTTTACAATAGATAATTGGTGTATTTAATCATTCTGCTTTTCATCAATAATTTGACGATTTTTATTCGTACATTTTATACTCTGTAAAATATTTAATGAGATGCAAATCTTTGTCAGAAATGTAATTTCACGTGAAGATATGCTACGGACTATACTAAAACAATGTAAAAAAAAAAGAAAGAATACGACGTAAATGGTGGATAAGATTGTTAAATAATCAAAGAATTATAAATTCTGAGAGGAGAAGAAAATAAATTGATCAAATTTCAGCACCCAATATCTATAACATTCCTTCTGCCCTCGGCGGAACTAAAGAGGGTAATAAGAAAGCAGCACCTGCCTATTCAATATCCGGTAGGCAAAAAGTCTTTACGGACGATCGTGTTCTCGTACCTGGACCGGGTGCATACGAGTGCATTAAACCAGACACAATCAGAGTAAAAAGTCCAGCATATAGCATGAGTGCGCGTTTTTCCCTGCCCGACGATCACTCGCAGATTCCAGGACCTGGAGCACACTGCCCGGAAAAGGTATCGCGTAGCTAAAGCAAAATCTATTGAAATGTAGTATAATATATATTTAATATAGTATATTAAGTATATATAATATATATATTTTACATCAAATATAGTATATATATATACACACACACACACACACACATTCACATATGTATACACGTCCTATAAAAATATATAATGTGTATGTGTATGGCAGACCAATCAAAAGTAGCTTTCTCATGCGCAGATTCTTCTATATTGTTAAAAATGTAACGTAACAATATAAAGTGTCTCCAGTGCAGATTATTCAAGTATTGTATGACTATTCCAAAATAAAGATATTCCTGTTAAAAGAAATCATGTGCTAACATTTTATTAATAAAACAAGTAGTATATTTTCCAGATTGTTCACCCCTTGTAATTCTAATAGCGCATTGCTAGAGCTATTGCAGAGAACGAAACGTATTTTCCCAATAGGTTTTCACAACTGTGTACGTCTACATTTTTCTTTGCAGTAACAACCCCACTCCTACGTCACGACTACGACAATTACATCTCATCCTGTTTCGTTCTCTACCATAGCCCTTAGAATTGAAAAATGTAACGTAACAATATTCAATAATATATTATAACGTAATATAATGATACATAATTAATTAATGCAATTATTATCATATTTCAGGTGCTTCTCGACATTCCCCCTGCGCATACATTTGGCATCAGGCATTCACCCTATATTTGTAATTTGAAGGACGCAGTTTGTTAATTTAGCAATTAGTAATAATTAGTAATTTATCAACTCGAGCATAGCCTTTTCCATTATTTGACATAATCAATTAACAAATGTTAAGAACAATCAAGTTTTATATTTTTTTCTTTTTATTTCTTTGCTGTATTAATTATTACTAATTCCGCAGAAAAACGTTGGTAGAATAAATAAAAATATATCATGCTTACAATTAGATATAACTATTATGCCACACAACAAAAAATTTAAATATATACGAACTAAATATATATCGTACGTTGAAATTATAAATAAATCTAAGATAATACAATATATACAATGTATACGTAGTATGAACATTTCGATATTATTTACTTGTGTAGCATTTAATTTGTCATATTGTAACTAATGTAAAGAAACTTTATGTAATATAATATGTATAAAGGAGAATATTAAGGTTTGTTTGTTTCTTTGCCAAAACAAAAAATTTCGAGATATACAAATTATAATATTATTGTGATATAAACGTGATAATTATATATCACATTAAAAACTTAAAACGGATTTGAGTGGTGTATTAAGGAGTAAGATTGTGTATGTGAACGTGGAAGAAATTAAAAACAAATCTAAAAAACAATCAAGTACAATATAACGCTCATCAATCGCTCAAAAATTTCTTACAAATTATGTTTAACAACATACAGTTCTTGTTGCTCAGAATGCCCAGAACGTCTTAATGTCTTAATTACAATTTTTTATCAATAAATATAATAACATTAAATTTAGTGAATTTTGTCACGATTTTTTCCATATTCTTAATAGTCCTATTTCTTTTTTTTCTTAGCAGAATTTCTTGCATAGTTCATCTTTTCCTCTTTCTTTTCATGTTGGAAAAAAAGAAAACAAGAAGATCATCTACAAAGAATATCAAATATTTTTCCTTAAAAGAAGCGATACACTACTCAACTTCGTAATGGCCCTTCTTTCTTCAAGTAGCTCTCTTAATATAATATTTAATTTATACATCTTGAAACTTTTTGATTTTGGCCAAAAAACAGACAAAACTTAACATCATCCTTTGTAAATATAACTATGACATTAACCCTCTCTATGAACCGCTGTTTTTCACTAACGTCATGAACCGTAGGTCTTTTATGTCAGCACCACATTTCTTCTAATAAATTAGTTGTGAAAAAATAGAAAAAATGTATTATTTTACACTATAATATACTATAATATATTCTCAACGTTTTTGAACTCAAATATTATGTTGTTTTCTTCAAATATTGTGTTGTACAGCAAAATGCAAAGGGAAAACATAGAAATTTTTTAATTGTTGAAAAGAAATCATAATTTTTCAATGAGTTGAAAGAAAAAACTACCTAGATTCACGCTGAGGCATAATTCCTCACGGAAAAAAAAACTGTTTAGAAACGCTCGTTGAAAAAATTCTAATTATTTTGAGAAGTAAAAATTGTCATTTTTTAAACACCAAAACAAAGTGGTTTAAAAACAAAAAAACAAATTTAGTTTTTAGTTAGAAAATTATTCATTTTACGTTACAAAAATATGAAATAATATGTTAATATAAAGAAATGTTATATTATGAAAACATTTTTTGAGGAAGAAGATTCAAAAGAATTGTCTTCATTGATACTTTGTACGGGGGTAGTTCCTACGTCAATCCATTAATATTAACCACATACGGTCAATAATACTGTCAGTATTTGTTAATACTGACCGTATTATCGATCGTGTAGGGTCATTTTTAGAAGCTCATAAAAGACGAGTGTATAACGAACAGTTGCGTGTAAATACGTTTATTTACATACATTCGAAATAAACGGTTTATTTATTACAGTAGGAAATGCTTTATATAACTAGGAAATAAATGATTTTTGGAGTATTGCTTATTAAGACTTTTCGAATTGTTTTCACGAATATTATATATTTCTAAAGTTTGGTACCACCTTTTTTGAACATCCTGTATATACAGGATATTCTCGGTAATAACCACATCAACTCTCGTGAGCAAGTAGAGCGGACTAAACTGAGTCGAAAAGTCCTGTCATCATGTTGCAATTTTCGCAATAGTTAATAATTAATCATTAAAAATTAATATTTTGTTAAATATTGCAAAAATTGCGAAATGATAGAGGACTTTTCGGTCATTAAACAGACAACCTATATTCCTCTATAATTGCATACACACACACACATATATATATATATATACACACAATATATATATATATATATATATATACAGGGTTGGGAAGTAACGCGTTACTTATAACGACGTTATATTTTCGTTTCTTTTTTTTGGTAACGATTTAGTAACGACGTTACATTTTCTTTAGTAACGAATAACGAAATTGACTCCGTTACTCTTTTATCGTTATTTTTTATAGATCATGGCTGTCACAGATAATAAGATTATAAGTACTAAATAAACAAAAAATTTTTTGCTTATTTTTTGTTTCATTCACTATTCTCGCTTTAGCATAAGAACACTAAAAATTAAAATATCTATTATATAATAAAATACCGTAAAATTAAACATAAATATGTAAAATATTAACAAAAGATAAAAATGTTCAAAGATAAATATCTTTCTAAATATCTTACATTTAATTTATATTCTGTCTTAGCATTCTATCTTAAAAGCCTGTTTTAACATTTAAAAAAAGTGTAATTATGCAGAAGACAGGCTTATGGATTTTGATGAAACTAGGATCATTCGATGCATTTGTCCACGAAATCTTACCTCAATAGTCATCAACTTTAACTATTAATATCTCACTTCGCCGGGCAGAGCGACACTTATTTTTCTGCCAGATTCGTTCATTTTGTACAAACGCGCGTCGAATCGCCCTAATTTCATCAAAATCAGTGAGTAGACCCGTCTTCTGCATAATTAGAAAAAAAGTAACGAAAAGTAACGATTTGTTATCGTTACTTTTAAGTAACGGTAAAGCGTTACTTTTTAGAATCGGTAACGAGTAACGGTAACGAGTTACTTTTTACCGCAAATAACGGTAACGATAATGCATTACTTTTAAAAAGTAATTTTCCCAACCCTGTATATATGTATACACATATATAACAACTTTATATCCATTTTTTATAAAATAATAAATTTATTTAAATAAAAAATTATGAGTATAAATATATAAAAATTTCATTATAAGTACAAAACTATTTTTTGAGAATAAGTTCAAGGCTTCCGAGTATATAATCATTACAGTCATATTGAATCGTGACGTCAGAAGCGAGAAATAACACGTTAATTTTTGTTGCATGCCACCTGTGAATAAAAACAATTTAAATAAAATGAAATGATATCTTTTGAAAACAATTGTAAAAATGGACGAAAGTTATCCTTATTCCCCTAGTAATCAGGAAATAATCGTAAAAAGTGACAAAAAGCACATGAAGTTCTTTTATTCAATGCACATGTGTAACTTATTTTCACTTACACGTGCCTTTTCGATTACTTACTGACTATTAATGGGAGATAACAACAGTTCTCGTCCATTTTTATTATTGTTTTAAAGAAATCTCATCATTTTGTTTTATCCGAAATGTCTTTATTTATAAATGGCACGTAATAAAAATTAACGTGTCACTTCTCGCTTCTGACGTTACGATTCAATATAGCTGTGGTGACTATTCAGAAGCCTTAAGTCTTTTTATTATAACAGTATCTCTCGTGAGCCTTTCACTATCATTTTATACAGCGTCCAGTCATAAAATATATCCATTTGCTTTATACAGTAATTGATTCGGATTTATATACTAAGATACCTACTTACATTCAAGCATCAAATTGTTCCACGTAAAAAAAAACTGCTAATATTCTTCTCATAAACACAGTCTCCTGAAATCCATGTTGACAATACTTGGAGTTTCTCATCAAGTAATATGAAATCAGCGTCGACCCCAAAATTCAGAACACCTTTGTAAGAATCGATACCGAGAGTTCTCGCGGGATGTAAAGTTGCCGCTTCTAAAGCCTCAACTACTGTGCAACCTACATCAAACAATTACATTGCTAAGTATTACTCCAAATATAATAATTTACGATTTTATTATTATAATTTAATTTACCTGTAGCTTCTTTAAAATGTCTCACACATTTGGAAAGCTCGGTTATGCTACCACAGAGAGTATTTGTTTCAGCAATATATGCGCATCCTTTACGTATCTCTATTTTAAACTGTCCTAATTGATGGATTCCCTCTTCTAGACCCAACGCTGATATCGCATCAGTTACAAGCACCAGACCTACAAATGTTTACATTTCAATTTTATTAAAATTGTAACGACACATTATAAAATAAGAAAGTATAGATGCATATAGTAAATAGCGAACCTTCGGGATGCGTTCTATGAGCGATCCGCAATGCCGCAGGATGAGTATGAATCCCATCAGCGATTATGCCAAAATGAACAATTCTTTCAGGCGGGATTTGGTCGGATGTTAACAGACCAACCAATCCTGGATCTCTATGATGAAACTATAATTGAAAAATACTATATATATATATATATAAGAGACAGAGAGAGACAGACAGAGAGAGAGAGAGAGAGAGAGGGGGGGAGAGAGAGAGAGAGAGAGAAACAAAGGTAATCATATTTTAATATTCTTGATGCTGAATATAATTCCGTTTACCAAATCACTATCACATCACATTCAAATAAAAAATTGTAATTAAAGTCGTAGGACTATTTTAGTTTATTATAATGTCAAATATTTTTTATTATAACATTTATCAGATTAATATTCGGCGTCCTAATAAATTTAAATAACGTAATTTAAAAAATATTTTTAATTGTTTAATAGTTTATGTTGCTACTATATGTGTGTGATAAATCTTATACTAATTATTAATATCTTATTAACCATAATCGATAAATAATTTCTTTAAACTAAAAATACAACATATTTAATTTTGATTGCAATAAAACTTCTGCAACAGGTATTATAGTTATAATATAACAAAATATGCTAAAGTAAGTCCTTCTTGCAACATTAACTAATTTTTACAAAAAATGACATGATAGAATTATTTGAAAACCGAGATCATCTCCAGCGCCTAGAAAGCTGGGAAACAATTACTTTCGTTCCTTGTGCACAAAAATAATTTTTAAACAGTATCATATATCTATTTTACAACTCACAGGCAGCATGGCATTGAATAAATGAGTGATAAATGATGCTCCATGTTTAACTGCTTTTTCTCCTTCATTTAAATTTGCTATAGAATGTCCTAGTACAAATTGCCATACAAATTTAGTTAAGAAGAAATTACAATCGGTGAGATTCAATGTATATAAATTATAAGAATTAAAATGTAGAACTTCAAAATAAGAAACCTTTACAATTGCATTTAATCATAGCATGAAAGTACATTAGCATTGAGAGCTATTAAAACTTCAACTTACCAAGGGATACTTTAATATTTCTTCTATATAACTCTTCGATAACAAATGTAGCATTCGATATTTCAGGTGCTAATGTAAACATGCACACATTGTCTAGATCACCATACATATCAGTTACTGATTTAAATCCCTATTAGAAAATATATAAATTTAGCACAATATGTTGATTATTTTATAAATTTACTCAGAATAGATAACTATTACCTGTTCAAATTTTCTGATATAATGTTCTGGATGGGCACCTTTCTTATCTGGACTAATAAATGGTCCTTCTATGTGAACACCCAGCACACCAGCACCATGACTACCTCCATTTCGTTTCTTTATTCTTGGTAAGATTTTGTGGTATATCTCGGTAGGAGATGTAACCAATGTAGGGCAAAAGGATGTTACTCCATGTTCCAACAATCCCTTTGCTACTTTAGCAATGCCTCCTTCCACGTTATCAATATTACATGAAAAATCTATACCAAATCCTCCTGACAAATAAATGAAGATATTAGATCATCAATTTATTTATAAAAGTATAAAATTATAAGATTCTTATTAAATATTATATAACATCTACATTAATTTTAACAATTTTCTTTCATATTTGATAAAATATTTTGAATCCTATTGTTCTCTCTCCATTTTATGATCTATAGGAATTATTAATTTTTTGTTTAACAAAAGTAATAAAAGATATGTATGTGTGAAAAATTTCTGGTTTTACTCAAGTAAAATATATGTTGTACAAAAGAATTTATTTGATTAAATACCATTAATCTGCACATCTATATATCCTGGTGAGATCAAAGCGCCGCCACAGTCTATTCTAACATCTGGCTTGATTTTCTCATCGTAGAAAATCTTCTCCGGATTCACTATCTTTCCATCTCGCACCCATAGATCCTCTGTCTGAATCCTGCTGTCACGCAAGATCTTGCAATTACAAAATTGCTTCAGAACTCCTTTATTGTCTCGTAGCATGTTCAACGATTGCATGATTGGAAATAACCCTGAGTCACCTTAATTTCATAAATAAGAACCTTATCTGTGTATCCAAAGCATTATCAACAGTTATCAATTATGTGCTTTCACGACATTCATGTTGCTGGGACGATCAAGCATTTAGGTCACTAAAATGGCGATTGTTGGACGAGTATAAGCGATGATTCCCAATCAAAGATCCATCTTGATAAGGAAATTAGGTTACCAATGAACTCAATCAACTATTTCAGCTGTGAGAACATAAAAAAAATCTGTTGTCATTAGAAACTTATGATAACATGTAACTATAATACATATTATAATAAACATTATTATAACATATAATTATAACACATATTATAATAAACATTATTACATCTTTTTTTACTATAATAAATTCTACAATGTTTTGTAACTATTTCTTATATTTAAAAAAATATATACACACAAAACGTTAAATTATATCATTTTAACTTCTTTTAAACTTACACCTTAAATTAAATTGATGGTTTTTTAATTAAAAAAAATATTAATATTAATATTTAAAAAAATATATTAATATCAGTCCTCCATCTGCATCATGGCCAAAGTGAATCTTGTGGGTCTTTCAAGAAACAGTCAAAAATTTCAAGTAGCTGTAGCATTACTGGCTACTTACAATATAAAGAATAAAAAGGAGATTAAATTCTGGGATGAAAAATGGACTCGAAAAATACATACATCGCTACATAGTGGAAGAGATCAAAGTGTGTTCGACCTCGAGACGAATTTCGTATGGTCTGCGCAGATACCAATGTGGCCATTTAAACATTTGCACCACGGTAATTTTGAAGTGACATGTCGAGGATTATCCACGAGAATTGCTTCCAATACCGACGAGACACCATTCAAAACTGTTGACTTTATGGAAGTTCGTGTTACTGTAAAAATTTAAGTTATTAAGAATAAGAAATTGATAATATAGTACTAATTTTATGATTTATTAGTATCCTGACACAGCTGACGTGCGCCTAATTCAAATAACCGCGGTAACATGGCGGATAATGACATGATGTCGCTGACGTTAGTTGTTAGAAAATGTTTGCCACGTATATGCGCAATAGCACACCCGGGTCTTGTGGGTATTGTGCTCGGGTTTCTTCCATCATACATACCTGCACAACGAGAGCGAGTGAGAAACGATCAAGATCTCAAGATCGATCTTGAATTTGAGAATCGATTCGTCGATTTAATCGGAGCTTAAGAATCGATCTAGAAAATCGAAAATCAAAGGTAAAAGAATCGATTTTCTAAAATATCGGTCTTGGATCGAACATTCCTACCAGCGTCACCAGTGATCCTGGGCGTAAGGAGGAAGCTAGTTGGAGGTGTTTCCAGGTGTTTCTCTCTGTTAACTAAAAGTCGTGTTTCATATTCCATAGTTTTTCTCGGACGAGAATTTACGCCAAGTACTACCCAAGTAAGCAATCAAATAATAAAAGTTTCTCTCAGATAAATAAACGTTGAACTAGTTCTATTTAGATCAGTAAGAGGTTTGGTTAACCTTAAATATTTAATGTTGCTGACGTTTGATTTTTTTTCGAGAAATATACTTTATTTTTACATACTGTGAATATTACCTTTATATCGTCCTCGTTATTGTTATAATTATCCCAATGTAATACAGTGAGTAGAGGTATTTTCTAAATATAGAAAATATATTTTAGATACATTTTATTATATGTACATATATATGTATATACGCATATATATATATATATATATATATATAGTATATTGTATGAGAGACTTTATTTCCTTTCAATGTTTTTCAGACAATGGATGCATTTGGTGACAATTTTGTCAACGAACCTGATATAGATCCAGCTGCAGAGTTCTTAGCAAGGGAGCAGGATCAGTTAGCTGGTTTAGAAGATGACATTACACCGATGGCTGTAACTCTGGCTGCAGCAGGTACAGGTCAAACTGAAGGTAAACACATGTCTATATATATAAATAATAAGTAGAAAATATTTCTAAAATTTATAGATACATATTGTTCATTTTGTATTGTACTTATTTGAGTCCATCTGATTCATTTGTATTATACACATCTATATACCACAGACCTCCAAGGAACGGCCTAAAGATGTTCGGAGGATATTCCTATATCCTCTGAGTGTTAAAGGATGTTCTTAGGATGTCTTTCGGATAAAGTGTGCTATATAGGTGCAAATACAAAAATTGTAAACATAAACAATATTTTATAGATGAGCTGTCTGGAAAATTTGGAAATTTAAAAGTTGGTCCAGGAGGTGACGCTGAAGGCAGTTTTGAAATTGTAGATACCATTGGGCAGTCTGTAGAAGGACAACTACCGGTAGCATCAGGTATGAAATTATTTTACATCTCTATCTTAAAAAGAGTAATGGCTATGACACACAAAAATGCAGATACATCATAGAACATGAAATATGCAAATAAGATTTTCCTCTGGAAGTTTGCTCGCAAACATTTCGTTTAGGAAATATTGCGACTTCTTAAGTTATGGAACTATAGATATAAGTAATCTAGATTTGCCATCTTTATTGCTTTACAATAATTAAAATGTAATTATTAAATGTTTCATTCAAAGTAATAGCCTCCAGCCCTAAGACAATAGCTTTATGAATTTTTATATGTTCTTATATACATAGAACCAGTACCTCCTCCACCCATTAAGGAGGAACCTGAAAAGATTAAAAAGTGGAGGGAAGAACAAAAAGCACGTCTTGAAGAAAAAGGTAACGCATTTTTATTATAAAAATTTAGGAATAGTATGATTAATAAGTGTGCAAATTTTTTAGATACAGAAGAAGAAAAAAAGAAAGAGGAATGGAGAGAAGCTGCAAAGAAAGAATTAGAAGAATGGTATAGGCATCATGCAGAAGCTATTAATAAAACGAAGACTACTAACAGGTAATTTTTGCTAATCTTTTATCTTCTTTCTTCTTGTACACCTTTATTTCGTAAAAAATTGACAATCTAAAAAACTGAACTAAATTATTCGAATTAAAGTAACTGAACTAAATTGTGATTGCTAATTAGAATATTTTATGACCGTCTATTAAACATATTTAACAAGGCTTGTATCCCTAATAACAACGTAATATTTCCATTTAAAAAAATGATAATATATTAAAAATGTAAAATATTATTAAGAAATATAATTAATATTGGACTAAGTTATTATATATCATTTGACTTACAATTAGTCAAATACAAGTAATATGGATTAGTCCATTATTATATGCTATGTATAGATTTTTAAAGTTTTTAATTGTTATTTCCGTTTCGCTTCTTAGGGAGTCAGCCAAGTAAGTTAAAATATCTTTATACGCATGAAAACATGCATTGCATTACATTTATGTGTTATTATAACACGATTTGCTTCGCAAACTCTGAGACTAGGGCTGCGTTCGCTTTTGGCGCTCACGCGTTGTAAGCCTCATTCTATTTTTCTCAATTACATGCAAAGAAAAGATAGAAAGAAGCCTACAGCAAGTGAGCGCAAAAAAACAAACGCAGCCCTAGTCTCATAATATTCAAACCGAATGCAACCTATATTGCCTATTGAATGTAAATCAGTATGAACCTCAGTTCTCTCCCCCCCCTCCCTTCCTATCTATCTTCCCCTCTCTCTCATACACATATCACATATTATATCGTTTCTTAAAGTCACTTCGAGATTGCACTAAATGATGTTGCTTAATAAGTTATTCTCAAAAGAGTATCTATATTTTATAATATCCATAAACTAATTAAGTTAAATGCACTTTACTTCTTGAATGCTGTTAATAATGAATTGCCCCTATTGCCTTTCATACTAAAATTATTTCTATAATTCGAAAGAAAGAAAAGCTTATTAATTAAGCATTATTTGCTTACGCATAATATGAATACTATAAAGAACTGATTGCGTAACTCTTACATCAAGTCTAATAACTACAAGTTACACTTGTGTCCATATCACATAATAATACCAAAATACAAATTTTTTTTAATCTTTTTCTCAAGGCTCTGCGATATATTAATGAAATAGAAATATCACTTAATTTCTCATTTCTTTACATTACTAACTGATATACAATACATGATCTGGCATTGATTTAATACATATTTCTTCACGAATAGGAATGCGGAAAAACAATTTGTCGCCGAGGCAGATGAGGTTGAACCAGGCACTGAGTGGGAGCGCATCGCCAAACTTTGCGAATTCAATCCAAAATCGTCCCGCACTTCCAAGGATGTTTCCCGGATGCGTTCGATCATTTTGCAATTAAAACAGACACCGCCCACTCCCATTAATGCTTGATTACATTAAACAAATTATCGTCGCAATTAAATCTTGAGAATATGAATTACAATAAACAAGAAAAACTATGATTAAAAAAAGATATAATGTACGTCGTGATTACGACAATATTAACAAAAGCAAAATTCACATATGTTCTGTTAAATAAGTAATATTATTATATATAATAAAAGTTATTAATAATAAATACATTATAAAGTATGAGTAAAAACATGCATTTTTTTGCTTAAGGTATGACGGAGACAAAACTTAAGGAAATCGGCGAATGTATTTTTTAATAATGAGTATTTATTATAATTATAGACAATGAACAATAAAAAGAAGTTACGCTACTTTAAAAACTAGAGCACGAAGACTTCTAGTTACGAGTCTCTGTAAAAATGTCTCAAAATATATCTTCTTATCTTACCTCAAATATATTTATGATTTGCTTATCCAATAACATTGTGCAAAAAAGGTTTATATCTGGAGACACAGTAGTGTCTTGGCGCTATATATTTTACGAGGTCAGAGAGTTACGTCAACATTAATTAGCTAACTTCAGGTAAATTAGTTTTTTTTTTTGTTAATATAGAATAAGAAACAATCCAACCGTTAATCTAAAATTTGGCAATTCAGACTCTTGAGATTATACTTTGTTCAACGAGTTTTATCAACCGTTGCGCATAGAAGGCGACAAAGTGTAGATGTATCCTGTATCGTATATGTAAACACAGCACACTCGAGTATGGGCTTAGAAAATTGTGCGAGTGAAATAATCTCGACATTCTCACTTTGCCTACTATGTTGTCTCGTATGCGCGAAGAGTAGTAAATCTGTTGAATACAGTATAGATATTTAATTTGTAAATAATTTTTTTCTGAGGAATGTCTTGTTGAACCTGTAAATTAGAAAAAAAAAATTATGTATTAACATGAAACTGTGACATTACAAACAATGTTGCAGTTTTTAATGAATCATACTTTATCGATAAAGTACGATTCATTAAAAAAAAAATATTAAATTTAGTGCAATATTATATACCTATATGGATCACGTTTCATAGCTAGCTGCATGTCGTGTCGCCAATGGTAAATATAAGGATACGTATCAGGACAAATCGTAGATGAAAGTGCGGTGTAAACAGCATAATCTAATTTCGTTGGTGAAGACCTAAAAACATCAACAATGATATGAAATATATTCGTCTTTGTGTAAAAAATAATGAAAGAAATTTGTTTACCCTTCGATAAATATTAAAGGACCTTCTTCCGCATCTTGCATATTGTCATCAAAATCGTCTTGAACAAGTTCTGGCGAAGATGGAGGTGTAAAAAATTCTAAGCTATCTGAAAGATAAACAGTTAACATCAATTGGATTATAATAAAAAAGATTAAAAATGGATTCAGACACAATAAAGAAATAAGGAATAGATTTCAACCTACCAGAAACCGAATATACCGGAATGCACAGATAGGATGAAATCTGTTATTCCTTGTTCCTTATTCCTTTTATTGTATCTGAGTCCTGGGATATCATAATTTCACAAACGAGAAAGAAGATATAGATATAAGATTTAGAAAAATTAGATTTTATAGAGAAACTAAACTCGTGATACCTGTATCTTCTTCATTATTATCAATTTCAGTAGTTAATGAGCACATCTTTAATTTATCACAAACGTATTGTATGTCGTTGGCATCTACTTTTTTTGGCGTCTGTTGGCAACTTACTGGTTCACCTTCACAATTTGCTAGTGCATTAACATTGTTAATCGGATTTATCTATTAAAAAATATAAACATTAAAAGAATTGATTAATGTAAACATTAAAAGCGTATTATTGGATAGATTTTTATACCGTCGAGTAAAATAATTGTTCCTTATTCTTAAATCTTTGCTCCAAATATCTTTCAAGTTTCGTTAATCCATCGTCACTCCGAAAATCAACAAAATCTTTCAAAAACGGCCAATACTCCTTCCAAAGCACTTGATATTCTTCAGCAAGATCTCTAGAAAATATATATCAAAAGAAAACAGATTATTAAGGAAGTGAGGGAAACCGCTTATATTTGTAAAGTAAAACAATAATCAGGCCACAAAACAAATAAGATTGAGATGTAAATATAAAATAATTGTTTAAATAAATATAAAATATTATAAACGATTAAACGTTTCGACCTTACGTAGCCTTCATCGGCCTTCATCGGCCAATTTCTTGAAAAATATTGAAAGTAATATAAGCAAAGCATTTTAAATGTGGATAGTAAGTAACGAAGTATTATTCTTACAATGTATTATATAATTTAATATTTAAATTCAATATTAAATTATTAATTATGTGAAATTGAGCCTATAAATAATAGAGAGATATAGTAGTTTATCAAAGATATAATTAACTACAGGACATTGATTTAGAGATTGACAGGTTTTACAAGCATTTATTATATCTACCTTAAACGCCAATAAAAAGTTATTATACTATATATTATTTTATTAATACTACTTTATTATCTCAATACTTTATACTATGTACTTATACTATACATCATTATTAATTGTTCATCTCAATGGCTGATGAAAACTAAATAAGGTCAAAACATTCCATCTTATATTTATTAAAGAAATCATTTTATATTCACATCTCAATCTTGCTCATAATCTCATTATTCTTATATTGTTGTTACCAGATTTTGAAACCAAATTATTTTTTACTACTTTTATTTCAATAAATAAGGTATAATTAAAAGATACTATGAAAGTGTCATTTATTTATCGTCTGATTTTTACGATCTACATTGAACAACATAATAAGAATAAATTATCTTAATTGTAACACACACAATTGCAATTTTTACATTTCTGAATATTTTAAAATATCTAACACACATATATACACAATGCAAATATATATTAATATCATCGGTATTAATATACAGTAATAAATTTTACATAATAATTAAATTTTAAATAATAAATTTTGGATTTAATGTATACATACCTTCCAACACGTTCTAATCCTTTTTCTGTATCTTGCAACCTTAGGACTATACTAGGACTATTCATAATACTAGGTGCGTCGCCTTGTCCCTTTTTGGGAGTAACACGTGGTGGCGTTTTCCACTTTTTTCGAAATTCTACTGCCTGTGTTTTAGTCATTGGACCAGCAAATGCTCTTACTTCTACATGAGGACTGATAGGATCTTTGTTCAAATTCTGAAAATAGTAAAAACAATAAAAATAACAAACGTTCTATTCTTTACACGAATATAATGTACTTACAAGTGGATTATTTGGCGAGAACGGTTCTCCGATGATGGGTGGACATGCATTACCTTCTGTTCTTAATACAGGTACATAGAATTGATCTTCTAGCAACATACGTATCTCGCGCTTTAGAGCTTCATCTTCCTCGCGTCTTCTATTACATATTATCTAAAATCAGGGCTTATATATAAGATGTCTCTGAGAACGATGATCTTAACATTGCAAAGATGCAAATTATAACACTAAGTAAAGAATTTATTTGAAACGCACATCTTTAGGCATCTGTTCATACTTATTTTTCAAGGTTTTAATACATTGGGAATAGGAGACAAGAACCCGAACAACATCTTTAAAGCCAAATTTAACAGCAAAATGTAACGGGGTCTCATTGAGTCCTTTGTCTGGTGTATTTAAGTATAAATCCTGCATAATCTGTTCAAGATTCAGGTATGTTTTACATTTATCTTCCCCATAATACCGTTGCATAAATTTGGGATCCCCGACGGTGTTTAATAAGAATTCGCACATTTTTGGTTTATCTTTTTTCGCTGCTATATGTAAAGCATTATATCGAGAGCCCATCTAAAAATATAAATATTTTCTATATTAAAAAAAAATATATATATATTTGTTGCATAATTATGCATTAATTCTAATATAAAATTATAATTTCATTTTGTATGATAAATATATTTATTGTGTAATTTTATATCAAAATTTTATTGACACTTAATAATGACACAATAACAGTAAAAATTCAACAGAAATATTGTTACATGTAAAAATATAATTCTATATCTATTTGCATATACAAATAAAAGTATTTACACTCTTGGTATTTAAACATTAGGATAAAAAAATAAAATAGTAAAGTATAAAAAAATTTGGTTACAAGTTACACATTTACCTGCAAAAGGGCAGGCGTATCTCCACTACTGATTAGATATCCTGGATTTTTCCATACAATATTCTTCACAGCCTTCACATCTCCACTCTCAATTAACCATTTGAAAGCTATTAAATCCTGTGTGCTTGGTGCTCTAAAATTACTGGATTGTTCTTGTGCTGTAGTAACTGTCACAGGATGATTGGAAGAAGATTGTTTGTATCCAGTTTTTGCATATGCTACAGCATCAGAACGATTCTTAAAACTTTTCAAACGGCCTTTTTTATATGTGTTTATCACTTTTAAGGCAGCCTGCATCTCGAGATAAACATGAAGAGTTTCTGTAAGAAGGGATCATAATATTAATATATAATAGTAATAATAGCAATAATTATTTTGTCCCATGATTTCACCACTGCATTCTGTTTCTTAATAGAATTGGCATGTTTAAAAGCAGACCTTGTGCGCAATGTCTATTTTACGAAGCAACGTCTACAAAAATAATTAGTGACTCGACATTTAATTAATTACCTTCTCCATCTGATTGGTCTTTGTATTCCAATGGAATGTACACGGCATGGTACGTCTCAACTGGCAGGTTAGGTTGCAAGTCGCACACGTTCTCGCCCTCGTTCGTCGTATTCGCCTTGTCGTCAGGATTCTCCTTGACATTTAGTAGATTAACGACGGACTCGCGAGATGCTGGTGTCATGGTAAATCTGATTACTTCTGGCACTTCCTGCACCGATCACATAATCACATGTTCACCAAGGATGACATTTGCCGCAAAACAAAGTGTCGGAATAGCGAGTCAACTAGCGACAGCTCTTCATTCAATTCGTTAAAACCACAGCAATTTCTTCGCGAGAAAAACCGTAAGGAAAAATCACACTGCAGCAATAATCTTTTCCTGAAGACAATAGCTTCCGCAATTTAACGAAGAAGAAGATATGTATGTATATACATACGAGATGTAACAGATGTCCTTGATATTTAGAAGTCGAACGATGATTGAACAACGTTAACGTTAACCTAGGAACGGCCGACGGATACAAATAATCGTCATAATCGATGAATCGATGTTCGAGTCGTTTTCGGGGCATCATGTAACTCTTTCCCTAGGACAAAGAACTTTACTTCTAGGGATTCTTGTACTGAAAATGTTGCGAGCGCCAAATGAAATGCGTCCTTTGAGCCAAGCATTCCTATTGGCCGCTTGAGATATCACTTCGACAAACATTATCGTCGATTTATCGCTTAGGCCGCCTTTCCCGTAGCTTTATTTTGTCACGTACCGTAGTAGATGAGTTTGGACTTATGCCGTAACATCGTTGTGTCTCGCATTCTGAAAAAAAATCGGCTTGAAAGCCTTTCGCGTGGATGAGATTGTATTTTCAAAAGTCCACGTGACACGTATCGTCGGGCTCATTGGCTATTACGTCACATGATCGTTCGGATCTTGCCAATCAAAGCATCTTTATCGCAGGAAAACACGCCCTTCTCGGTCTTCGGAATGATGTTAGCCAGTATACATTTACTTGGACGCTGTTGGACTCTGTGGCTCGTAAGGTGGTGGTTTGAGCCATTTAAGGTTTCTGATTTTGGAGACGGTCGAGTAGGTCGCACGAAACGAGAAAGCGTTCAAAAAGAGGAAGCTATCGAGAGGTAAGAGATCCATCCATTGTTTTATTTCGTTCAACGATTTCTACACACGTTTGTGCATCGAATTAGGTCATCCTTGGTGCGATCTAATTCGAGGCAACAGGACGTAGATTATGCCGCAACGGAGATTACGTCGTTTCGTCCAACCGCGTCTTAGTTATCGAGTTAAATAATGCAAGCATGTTTAATTTTCGCTCAATCTTGTTATTGTATAGTTTATCCGAGTGAAACGACAAGGCGAAGCAGCCGATAATTCTATCGTAGGACTTAAAAGAGTACCAGAAAATTTCCTAATGAATCACGACTGGCACACTTAAGTACATTCGTATGTTTAAGCGCGCGTATTCGTGTTACACAAAGAAATACCAGATGTTATCCAAGAAAAGTGTAACATGATTCAAGTACGGTGTTTGAGAACTATAATTTCGAGGGGAGCATTAGAGACGTTTCTGCCATCGGAGATGACTGGAAATTTTTATAATTCTCTGCAAAAAAATGAGCGGGGAATGTGGGGAATGCTGCCCGGCGCTGCCAGGCGATTTTTGTTAAAAAGTGACTCTTGCGTTTAATATGTTGCATAGCAACGATAAATGAACGATGGTTTGATACCGAAAGTATGTAATTTTCATTATAAATCGTAGTTTTGCAAAACCTATCGGATCGTACATATTAGAGATTGAAAATTGCGAATTGAAAATTAGTCATTTATTTAGAACGAAATAGATCAAAATTACATTGATTATGATCGAATTTTAATTTTCATTCTTCAATTTTTCCTCGCTCTCCAATGCTTAACCTACGGGCTTTGAAGATTCTAGATCTCCAACGAAGTCTTGTTCCCCTGTTTTACGTAATTTTTTTAAAAATATGTTTTTTTGTTAAATTTTACCTATTCTTTTTACGTTTATCGGAATTTCACACCGTAACCTACAGTTGTGAGGTCTTTCTTGCCTGAGTCATTTTTTGTGCCTGTCCTTTCTGCCAGCGACCATTATGTGATCTGTTTATATGATACACGTCCGAACTTGTTAGAAGTGATTCTCGGATAATCTGTTTTAACGAAATTTGTTGTGTCATACGTTAAGTTTCGTTTTCTGTGGTTGAACACTTGGAACTTTAAAGTGAGATAGATATATATTCGATACTTGTCGGAAGCGAGAAAGAGTTAATATTATCCCTCTGCTCGGTTTTCCAGTAAAAAAAAGGATTATAGTACCATGCAGCAGATTTGGATCTTGAATCCTGTGATAACCTCTGTGGGGGGTTAGAGACTTTAATTTTACCCTGGTTTACAATCTACAATAGGTGTTTTAAGCCTTAAGTCGTAAGAAATTAACTAATTACAGTCGAATTCGAGAAGAATAATCGACTATGATTCGTCCATTTCTTACGGCTTAAGGCTTAGAACTCTGTTTTAGATCCGGGATTACTCTATATAAGGCGTCGTCTACAATACACGGAGTAAGAAATAAGAGTAAGAAATTGACCAATCACAGTCGAATGTGAGAAGAATAATCGACTGTGATTGGTCAATTTCTTACTCTTACTTCTTAATCCGTGTATTGTAGACGGGCCTTAAGAGAAAGAGAGCAGCCTAGTGCAGGAACAGAAAACAGATCAATAATTTATCCGTGTTGTACATACGACAAATTTTTCTAGCCTGTTGATTGGCTATAGATTGGACAATCTCTCTGTCTTGCAGCCAGTTAGCATACTGGAAAAAATTGCAATGAATTAAATGAATACAATTTTATACAATGAATACAAAAGTGTATTTGTCAGACTTTGTCGTCCCATGGAGTGGAAATTTACAGCGGAACGGAAGCGCGCGCGCGACTAATCGCACAGCTAGCAAACAAACACATGTTCGGAGTTTATTCTTTTTCCTGATCGCACCGAATACTAGCACTCAATTAGATTCGATGATCGTTTGCACATAGCAATTACATTTTTATGTAACGAATAACAATACAAAGTTTTACGTTCGCTGGGCATACAAGTACATGGTTTTACAACGAAAAACGGACAAATTTTTCGGAGGCTTGGTCGCTCACACGCTTTAACCACTTGGAGTGGGTGCCATTACATGAAGCGTAGAAACGCGGAAGACAAAATTAACTAAACTTTACTAGATTTCCGCGTTGTCCGCGTGTTTCTGTTCCGCCTGGTTTGATCTAATATTACATGGAGCACAATTTCTGCGCAAAAGCAGAACGATATAGTGAGAGACTGGTGTCCCATGAGCGAAAATTTACAGCGGAATGGAACAGCGAGATCAATCGATCGCAGAAACGAAAGCGGAATAATGACTGTAGAGCTGGGATTGATCGCGCTTGTTCCGTTCCGTTGTAAATTTCCGCTCCATGGGACGCTAAGCCTGACAAATATACTAAAAAATTGTATTCACTTAATTCATTGCAATTTTTATTGATATGCTTATCTTTTCAGCTTATGTATTGAATACAAGCATTTTAATCAATAAATACCGTTAAAAATTAATGATTTCTAATTCCCCGTTCCGTTTTTCCGCTCAAATTGTGCTCTATAGGCCTGTTCTTTTTGATTGAACTTTTGCACCAGTTCATCTTTCTTCTTCTTCTTTCCTCCTGGAGAGAAAAGAAAGAAAGATGAACTGGTGCAAAAGTTCAGCCAAAAAGAACAGGCCTCATGTAATATTAGGAGATCAAAACAGGTGGAAATCTAGTAAAGTTTAATTAATTTTATTTTCCGTATTTTTCTGCATTTCCCCGCTTCATGTAAGGGCGCGTTCATACCTTGACGGAAAAACAGAAAGCGGAAAAACGGTGGTCAATCAGAACTCGCGTTGGTTAATAAATAATACAAAAAACCAAAATTGTCGACTACCAGCGCAAGTTCTGACGCTTGGTCACTACTTTTCCGCTTCCTGCTTCTCCGAACGTGTCCTAATAGCACCCTTATGATTAAGGCGCTATAATATGAGTATTCGCATCCGCCATTTTTAATCCTTTTCTCACTCTCTTGCTCCTTTCCTCAATCCCTTGCTTTCTCTCTACTCCGTTCTTAAACTAAGAAGATTGAAGAGAGAAGAGAGAACAAAGAGTGTGGAAAGGACTAGAAATTCTGATCATTCGGTCTATATTGTTCATTAGACATAAAACATGGAAGCGCTGAAAGCGTCCAAACATAGCAATTCTAGGTCTGTTCTTTTTCGAAGAATTTTGAACTAGTTCAGGGGCTCTATTCTTGAAAAGTGTCATACGAAAAGTTAGAGAAATGCTATAGTTTATGTAACGCATACTATAGTATTTCCCTAGTTTTTCGTATGCGATTCTTTTCAAGAAATTCTTTTAGGGGCCCTGAACACTAGTGCAATAGTTTATAGTGAAACAAATTATATTTGTCTAAAGCCCATTCTATAATTGTGTAAACATAATTGTAGTTATAAGAATTGATTAGCGACAGTCGCGTATTTTCCTCATATTGGACTGATTGGTTAATTCTTGCAACTACACTTAACCACTTACAACTACGCTTACGCAATTGTAGAATGGGCTTTAAGCGTCGCACGCTCCAACGTGCGCCTACTTCGTCCAACCGTAGCTCCTACTCTAACGAGTGCGTTTGAGTAAGAGCTACGGTTGGAGGAAGTAGGAGCATGTTGGAGCATGCGACCCGAACAAACCTCATAAGTCCGGATCTACAATAAGTGACTACATTTACACGGCACCCTTAATCGAGTTTAATAACATCCGTAGTTATGAAACTGGCCAATCACAATCATTCTCCATTCTCCCGACGAAAAGCTATGATTGGCCAATTTCATAACTACGGATGTTATTAAACTCGATTAAGCGTGCCGTGTAGCACAAGTCAGTGATTTAAACCTTAAGTCGTAAGAAATTGACCAATTACAGTCGAATTCTAGGAGAATAATTAACTATGATTCGTCCATTTCTTATGGCTTAAGGCTTAAAAAGCAGGGTCTACAATAAAGTCGTAGCAATCGTAGAGTCTTAAGTCGTAGAAAATTAACCAATCACAGTAGAATATGAGAAGAATAATCGACTATGATTGGTCAATTCTCTACGATTTAAGACCCTACGACTGCTACGACTTCTATTGTAGACCCCGCAAAACTCTATTATAGATCCGGGGTAATAAGCAGTAGCAGTAGTGATAAAAGTCCTAGATACAATGCGAGGGAATAGCGATAGAAATAACACGATTTCAACTTATCCGAGAGTATGTAATCTTTAAGTTTTTTGTGCTCTATGTAATATTAGAAGATCAAAACAGGCGGAACAGAACACGCGGAAATCTAATAAAGTTTAATTAATTTTGTCTTGTGCCATGGTCCTTTAATTTATTGCAGTGTATGTACATACATACACCAATTCAGAATTTGGGTTGGGAAAAAAAACAGATTGATTAGCTTTAGGAGAGGAGACCAGAAAAACCAATCAGAGATTCAGAGATGTGTTCGGATTTCTACCCGAGTGCTTCGTTATCCGGGTGTTGCGTCATCCTTGTTTGCTAACAAGAAAGGAGTAACATCTGATTCCTGGATAGGAATCTGTTGCCCAATAGGAGATAATCTCCCTCTCTCCCTAAACGAAATTTTTTATGCTACTAGCTATCTGATCCCGGGCCGGGAACAAAATCGAAGAGGCTCCTATACAGCTTCATTCAGAATATTTCAGAACACTGCCAAAAAGAATCGAAATTGCTGATGTTATAATCCGAAAATTAAAAGCGATATTCAACATTCAACACAACTTGGTAAAATTGCTACAATATATTATTTAATTTCAAATATATACACATATAAACATTTTATATATGTATACATGTATCATATATACATATAAAATGTGACCAGATGTCCCGCTCCCAGATTGTCCCGCCATACCTATCTCGCCAAATATGGATATCAAACTGTGAGAATAATTGTATTATTTTTTCAAAAAATCGTTATTGTAATTATCTTTACAGCTTCATATATTCACTTTTCCTCCCCAAACGTAAAATTGTTCCACTTTGAATCTGAAAATATCCGGTCACATTATGACTGCGTTTCGTTATCACTAAAAAAATATAGTTCAAATATATTATAGATTTTCACTACCTGCAGTGAACGGAACGCAGCACGTGTGTATAACGATATTGTGCATTATGTCGATCTTAACAGATATCTAACATAAGCATTATTTCTTAAAACATTATTAACCTTCAAATTTTTTGTTGAACATTTTTTCTTAATTTTTTTTAGAGATTGAGCGTTTGTTCTATTTTCTCTTCCTGTCGATCTTATTTATTAATTTTTCCAACATTTCAATCATTTAGATAAAAATGTCTCAACGAGGAGGAGGAAGAGGGAGAGCAAACCGTGGACGGGCAACACAAAAGCAGACAAGTTCTACGCCTCAGCAGGAACAACAGCAACTTCCACATGCTCAGGCATCAGCGAGCACTGGAGCTATTCGCAGACCAGGACAATCTACTACACAATCGGTAATATACAGGATAGATAATAAGTACTGTAAAAGATTTTAAGCAGTGATTTCTCATACAAATTTAAGACGAAAATTTCATATGATCATATATTCAAAATGTTTCAAAGCGTTAAAGGAAGAATTGCATTTTTTCCAAAAAACTTGAAAACTATAACTCGCTGAAAATCACAAAAGCAGTATACAGTTCTTGAACAAATTAATTTAGCTTTAATTTGCGTATTTGTTGAATGTTGTATGACTTTTTTTACCAAATTATTCAACATTAAAGCAAAAATAAGTTTTTTTTTTTTTAAATTTTATTCACGGAATAGTACTCGATATTTAAAAAAACAATAGAAAGATCTCAATTTCCTCTTTACAGTGCATCTATCATGTATTATACATGATATATAAAGAAGCATAAATCCGATCGTGAAATCTCCACAAAATGCGTGACGGATCTGCTACAATAGAATCAAGCAAATGTTGTTTTGTCCAAAGTTGTTGCTTCAAATATGAAAGATGTAAAAATTGTATTAAGATCATAATGTTTTTAACATTTCTTAGAAATATCAAATGAATGATAATGTGTCAATCATTTAATTTTTATCATTTAAGTACAGTTTGCAAACAAAAGTCTCTTTATATCGAAAAAATTATTTAAAAAATGGCATATAGGAATGCATCAGCGCGCGTACGTGGCCAATTGACAAAAAATCCTGGCTGTCGACAGTTTATCTGAGACAAAAAAGTCAATGAAATTATTAAAATACATTAAATTTGTGGGGCCATGAAGCTCATTTCATTTGAAAAGTTTGAAAATTTACAGAATGGCAACCATTTGAAATTAAATGTCAATTTTCACGACTTTTTTTCATTTTTAACCTGTTCAAAGAAATAGTTATTTTGGAAAATTTATGACATTTCTAGGTTCGTGGCCTCATAAAAATTGTCTGTTTTACGTGGGAAAAAACATCAAGTCAGTCTTTGATGATTGGTTGAAGCTGTACATTTCCCGCCAGTTTGAAAAACATGAATTCGAGAAAAACGCGAAAAAATAAAGTTTTATTTTATAATGATTTTAGTTAATATTTTGCAGCTTACATTTAATCAGCGATTCCTGATCCATATAAGTCAATTTTTCCTCTGTTCGAAGAATAAATTTTGCTGCATTTGAGCTCTTCTTTCGAGCCTTGCTTCTTTTGCACGTAATATCGTTGAGCTCACTTAATTTTCTCGACCGATGCAAAATCCAGTTTAACAAGTCATAAATTGCTTTAACATTTTGAATATTGCAAAATCCTTTTACAGGCATATTCTATACCTCAGAGATGCAAAAAATAATTAAAAAATTGATTTTTTTTACCCTCCGAAGTGAAATCTCCCCTTATGGGCCTTCTAGAGTAAGCCATTAGTTATAAATCAGAAGTCAGAAGCTAAAAATTGAACAATCACAGTCGTCAATTTTTAAATAAATCTAAATTTTTTTGTCAGAGTACTGGACGCGGTGTAATACAACGTGTTGGTGAAAAAGGTGACAGTGCAGCAACTGCACAAATAGGCAGAGGTTTGGAGAAACTCAGTATTCAACCTACTGGTACATAATTTTATTTTATGATTTTTAGATTTATTCTATACAGTGCAAACATAATACGTTGAAATTTTTCATTTTATTTAATTTTTCATTATTTTAATAAAATTCTTTTTAGGCATAAAATTGATAATAAAATCGTGTAATAATTATTGTATATACACATAAGATTTTTATTTAGACTCTTTCTTCTGTAATAAAAAGACATTGGTACATACATTTTTTATGATACGTAAATGAAATAAGCATATTCTTTGTATAACACAATTTTAGATGTTTATGGCTTTATATATATTTTTATAATCGAAATATTTTAGAAATTTATGTCGTTGTAGACATGTTCTTTCTTCGATATTAAATGAAGAACGAATTTTTTATATAGCTGGTGGTAGTGGAGATGCTGGTGCCAGTGCTGGTGCTGGTGCTGTAGCTGCTGGTCCTGTAGCTATTGTGGCATCTAGTAGAGGGGCAGCTCGCGGCAGAAGAATCTTGCCTGCAGATATTTTTGTGACAAAACCGAGTCATGTAGAGAATAAGAAAGGTAAGCAATAATACATAATATAATAATGTATACACAGAATGTCTCCGTCTAAGTGATCACGCCTTTTTATTTTTAAACTGACAGATATAAATGTAGGTAGAAGTGAAACAAATGTATATTTGAGGGTTGAAACATTTATTATATTGTTATATCGAATAAAAACGTTATTATACATAACCAGCTTGTGTTAACTCTTATAGACATTTTACAGTTTTTAATTATTTTTCGATATCTATTTTTGAATGTTCTGAATTTGATGTCAATATTAACGCACAAAATTTTTGTTTTATTTTACGAAAATTACATTTTTGTACATACTCTAATTTTCAGGTTCATCTGGTACTCACAAAGTAATAAAAGTAAATTACTTTAAAGTACTTAAAGCGACTGATTGGGCTCTTTATCAGTATCGTGTTGATTTTTCACCTGAAGAAGATCGCACAGTTGTGCGTAAAGCTTTACTCAAAGTACATCAAAAGAAAATTGGTGCATATATCTTTGATGGCACTGTAATGTATACAAGTCACCGATTATCTGATGTAAGTATTAAAGGCATAGATGATACAGTATTCATCTCTCGTGAATGTCATTTATATATCTTTTCAAATGCTTAAATGTAATCGAAATATTTTTTAGCGAATGGTATTTACTTCAACTCGACAATCGGATGAACAGCATATAACAATTACTGTTCGTCTTGTTGGTGATATGTTGGTAGGAGATGCTCATTACATCCAATTCTTTAACATAATTGTGAGAAAATGTTACGAAGTTTTAAATCTAAAATTGGTCGGTCGCAATTATTTTGATCCTGGGAGTAAAGTAAGTACATTCACAGATGCACTGTTGTGTTCAGAAAAAACTCGGTGCTCAAGAAATAATTGTTCTATCGTGTTAATGTAGATTGTTTTGCCGCAACACAAATTAGAATTGTGGCCAGGATATGTATCATCTATTCGTCAACATGAACGAGATATTTTAATGTGTGTCGAGATATCGAGTAAGGTTATGAGATTAGAAACTTTGGGAGATATCTTGAATAGCTTGTATCGAGAAGATAGTGATAGATTCAGAGTAAGTTGCACTTCGTCTTAAAACTTTTTAGATTTTTGCTAGAATTCTTATATAAAAATAACTCTTTTTTTTTCGAGAAGATTAAAGTTTATTACGTTGTTATAGTTTCCTCATTGTAACTATACTTGAATTATACTTGAATTACAAGCGAAAAATCATGTGAGTTTCTTTCTTACATTATACAATTATAATGTATTCTTATGTAGTGAGGAAATAGGCGCTTTAAATGAAATCATCTATTCTATTTTGTTTTTTATTTTATTTTAATTCGTAATAATACTTTTATTTTTTTTTATTACATTGCGCGAAAATAAATAAATGTATATGTGTCCTGCAGGAAAATTTCTGTAATGCTGTAATCGGCACTGTAGTTCTTACCGATTATAACAACAATACATACCGCATTGAGGACGTAGATTTCTCGGCTTCTCCTAGCAACTCATTTCCTTTGAGAAACGGCGAAAGTATAACATACATAGACTATTATAGACAAAAATATGATATTAAGATTCGAAATCCTGGACATCCAATGCTGGTGACGAGATCCAAAACGAGGGATCGACAAGCTGGAGAGGGAGAGCGTGTTTATTTGGTTCCTGAATTATGTCGTGCAACAGGTACGTTATGTTTTATTAATAACTTCTATTTATTATTTTTCCATTATTTTTTTTTATTATACTTCGTCTTTGATTTTGAATGGCAAAGAAATGTTTTCTTTGTTACTATAAATTTATGTGAAGTATAGTTTATTTATTATTCCTGATGTGATGCTGTTGTTTATTTGCAGGTTTGACCGATTCAATGAGAGAAAATTACAAACTCATGTCAAGTTTGGCTGTTGAGACACGTCTTCAACCTGGAAAGCGTATTGAGAAATTATTAAGATTTAATAAAAGGCTTTGTGAAGAACGTGATATCGTGAAAGAATTATCCGAATGGAATTTACAGCTAGATAACAAGCTGCTTCAAATTCCTGCGCGGCAGTTACTTAATGAAAAAATCTATTTCGGCGGGGACGTATCTGCCAATGCCGAGCAAGGTGATTGGACGAGAGCGATGATGAATAAAAAATGTGTGATTTCTCCAAGATTGAAAGAGTGGGTCTTTTTGATTTCGGAAAGGGATAAATCTCTCGAACAGGTATTGCAGATTTTCTAAGAATGTGGCATACTATATTATTATATTACATAACTGTATACATGTTTCTGTCATTGACACATGCATGTATACGTGAAAAAAATAATAGAATTATCTTTTATTTTTTAATGTAAAAGATAAAGATAAGAAAATATACTCTTCAAAGTATCTATATTCTTACAGGACAACTAATTGTATTTTATTGATATATCTCTACACACACACTTTTACACATTCTTTATTAAAAATCTCTCTCTTTAGTCTATCTTAAATTATCTGTTATTATTATTACATATACATAATTAAAAAAATTTTTTTAAACACTAATCTTGTATAAATCAATGTTATGTTTTCAATATTACGCACGATATTTCAAACACGTGTTAAAATATTGATAAATCTTGAATTTTTATTTTAATCACAATATGTTATTTCAGAATTTTATTTCAACTTTATTAAAATTAGCAGCAGGCATACACTTTCAAATAGATAAACCAAGGTCCGAATATATCCGTGATGATAGACCTGGCACATATAACGAAAGACTGGAACATATTCTTAGCAGACAAATACCACAGTTGGTATTTTGCGTGGTATCAAACAATCGCAGCGATCGCTACTCTGCCATCAAGAAAAAATGCTGCATTGACCGACCTGTCCCATCACAGGTTTGCTTGTTGAGGACATTGACGCACAAAAACCTTAAGTCTATTGCCACAAAAATAGCAATACAAATGAGTTGTAAATTGGGTGGGGCACCGTGGTACGTGGATATTCCGTTGGAAGGGCTAATGATGATCGGGTTCGATGTTTGCCATGATACAACAATGAAGAACAAAGATTTCGGTGAGTATGAAAAATTCTTAAAGTTTTTTTTTTTACACAAAAATGTCAAAATTGCAACCTGTAATTTTATAGTTTCTTAAATTGAATCGTAAAAATTTTTAATTAATTGTCGATTTTTGATATCATGTTTTAACTTTATGATTAATTGACTTTTCTTGGATTCATTTTATTCCAAACAAAATTTATATAGAAAGAACTGATTAAGAAAATGCGATCTTTTTTTACATGTATAAGATACAGATAATAAAATATTATCGATTAAAATAAAAATTTGATATTTAATCAATACATGTTTTAATGAATGCGTTCTAAAATTTATTGAGTCAAGTTCTCTTAATCTCGTTGTTCTATAAGAATAAGAATGTAAATATAAAAATAAAGGTTCTCTTTCTCTCTCTCTCTTTCTCTGCAATATTTTATCTTTTACATTCAAAAATAAAAAATAATTCAGTTAATATTTCTACGTATCTATGCACATCGTTAATATTGAATTTGCTGTTGCAGGTGCTACAGTAGCGACTCTGAATAGACGCATGACACAATACTTCAGCGCGGTAAACGCGCATGAAACCGGTGAGGAATTATCGAATGACCTTTCTGACAACATATGCAAGTCTGTACAAGCGTACTACGCGCTAAACAAAACTCTGCCGGGACGCATTGTGATTTATCGCGATGGCGTCGGTGAGGGTCAAGTTCCCCTGGTAATGGATCGTGAAGTTACACAGATTAAGAAGAAGCTTGACGGAATGTACGGTGGCCCAGATAGATACAGAATGGCTTTCATAATAGTCACGAAGCGATTAAATACACGTTTCTTTGAGAACAACGATAATCCGGAACCGGGCACAATAGTCGACGATGTAATCACAAGTCCGATCAAATATGATTTCTTTATCGTATCGCAGAAAGTGCGGCAGGGAACAGTAACACCCACTGCGTATAGCGTTGTTTACGATACTCTAGGTATGGATCCTGACAAGATACAGCGTCTTACATATAAGTTGACGCATATGTACTACAATTGTTCAAATACCGTTAGAGTACCGGCGCCCTGTCACTATGCTCATAAATTAGCGTTTCTGGTGAGTAAATTCATTCACCGAGCGCCGGATACGCAGTTACAAAACACATTGTATTTTTTATAATCCCATTTTTTTTGTAATATTAATATTACATCATTTTATCTTTTTTTTTTTAAATGTACGAATAATCTCACGGATACTTCCTATATAGAAGCTATGTATTTCGCGGGTTATCTCTACCTCAATCCTGGAATGCCAATGTTTCGTCAATGTATATGAATGAACTATTATCAGATTGCACCTCGTCCAAGAATAGATATTGACGCAGAGATAACCCGCGATTTATCTTCTAACTTTTATCAGTATTATATTTCGGGCCAGTTTCTTACAGAAGCGAAGTTTTATTTTTATGGTAATTAAAATTTCTTAGAGAGGTTGGAATACTAAACGAAAAAACCAAATGACATACTCGCACTTTTATTTTAAAATAACATTGCTATGAAGTAATACTTCATAAAGAGTATGAATTAATAACATGAATACATGAAACTTATTTAGAAAAAAATTACAGCATTAAACTGATATATACTAAAAAATAGATGGATTTTAGCGTCCCGACTTCTCTGAAATTTTTAAGGCTCTCGCTGTAATTACGTGATGTGAAAGATTCATTAATTTTTTTATATAAGGTAAACATCCCAGTGACCAGACATGTACTTATGTCCAGACACTTACAGTGGGACGTTTATCTTATATTATGATTATATATTCGATATGATTAATGTGCAGTGAAGAATACTTCCACAACTTGAATTGGTTAATACTCGATTTCTAAAATTCTATTGTACACTGTCTACCTCTTTATATTTCATTGTATCATTGATTTTGGAATTTTTTTCCAAAACTTTGAATACAGTACAGTATCTAAGCAAATGAAATTGATGTTATGTTACGGTAGTTACTATAAATCAATTTAAGTAGAAAAGTTAACGTTTTATATATTTAACGTTTACTACATTCCGTAAAAAACGTTTCTTTCCGAGGAAAATTTTATTCGAAATATATGTAGTACACGTGATATATATACTGAATTATATCAAGTAAAATTTTCCTCGTAGAGGATATTTTTTTTTGAAATGAGCCCAAAGTTACATTTATGAATCATATTTCTTCTGATTTCAAAGTTTACAAATAATGATGATCATAAAATGTATTTTTTTTTATTATACTTTTGTAATAAATGTGCATAATTTTGATTGCATCTATGAAAGAATGTTTTGACGATAATAAAAAATATTGTAAGTATACTTTTTAGAGTCTGATCGAAACTTTTACCGAAACTGAAAACGAACATTCATTACGTGTCAGTTTCGACTGAAACCATATAAGCTCTTTATAAATAATTTTAATATGTGTAATTAGGACTGTTTCTTATTACACTGTGTATAGTTCAGAAAGTACAGCAATAAAAAAGATCTATTGTTTCAATAATTGAATTATGATGTTTTTGAAGAAGTATTTATATTCTTTGGCCAAAATTGACACAACCAAAATTTCGATTTTCGATTTCGGCTGAAATTTAATTATTGTTTCTCAATAAATGATATAAATATATGATGTATGGGCATATCTATATAACATACTTTTTTTTTAGGATCTCTATTTTCTAATTTTGGTTTCGGTTTAAATTGCCATGTAGCAGAGTGTTTCGTTTCAATTTCAGCAAAAGTTTTGGTCGGACTCTAATAGTCTTGTTCAGAAATATATAATAATAAATTTTATCCGAATTTGCTCAAATTACAAATACGTAAAATGTTCAAAAACATTCGTAAAAAAATTAACTTTTGTATGTATAATGTCATTTGAATAAAATCTTAGATATTCATAATTTTAAGAACAAAAAAAATGCATTTTTTAAAAAGTTGACATTTTCCATTGGTATCGATGGATTATTCTTAAATGGTATATTTATTTTGGAATTGAATTATTGCAGTACAAAATATTTCATTTATCTTATATGTGATTAAGTCAATTTTCAATCATTCTAATGCAAAGTTGTCCATTTCACCATTTGAAGAACCAAATTTTATTTTAAATGCAGACATTCATCTATTTTTCGAAAAATGATTATATAGGTGTCATTTCGATGTCATTAATGTGTAATAAAATAAACACTACATACGTGTAATAAAATAAATTGTCTACATATATGATATATTCTTTGGAGTTTAAATATATATTATACCAACACACATTATGCATAAGTGCTCCTATAATGCTCTGTAAAATATATTTTAACGAACTTGAAAGCTGTAAAGTTTAAAATGTAGTATTTTAATATTTCATTTTTTTAGCCTTAATAAAATTATTCTATAATCAAATATGCAGGGTGTCCAAAATTTATGCATACATGGAATGCATAACGCGATTTTCTTTTTTGTGCTAGGAAAACAATTTTCTTTTCTAACAAAATTGCTTTCGAACGATGGTTTTAAAATGAGAACAACTTTTAAAGTTAATGAATGCGTCAAGTTACACTTGAATCAAAAGCGGCAAGCATAGTAAATAACAGATCAAATTATCAAGTTAACTTGTAGTTAAGCTTATTAAACTGATATTTCACTAATCAACTGCGCTTAGCAGAGAAAATCACTTCAATAGTGCTCGCGAGTATCATAATTTTGGATATAGGATGTTGGTAAGGGATTGAATAAGGAAAAAGAGTACACAGTAGTAGTGTTTGTTTCAAAATCCTGTTATACACATTGTACAAAGTGCATTGTCCTTGAGATGTTAGCAAGCACAGAATTACCACTTTTCGCTGCTTGCACCTCCCCAGCTTTGAGCAGCAGCAGTTGCGACGGGTGTTGACCACTCCTCTGGAGGCTAAACAGATAACATCAATTAATAAGTGTACATTGATATCAATGACCGCTTTCCTTTTAGTAGATACGATCGATATAAATGTCATTCTGTCCTTAATAGACATTTAATGAATAACAAGGATAAACGACATTTGTGTTGACTGTCTTATGTTTTATATAAATACATATACAAAATGAGTCAGAGTTGTACAAGTCAAAAGAGAAATAGGTAAATCAATTAAATTTAATGAATTGGAAATAAGTACGAATGTGTCCTTTACCTGGGCAGCCCAATCACCGCTCGTTTGGAATGACGGTGTGGCGCCGGGTGCAGGAATAGCGGCAGCTGCTGGCGGTGCTACATCGTCAGCCCAGTTCTCGGTGGCCACGGCGGTAGACTCAACATCATTCACCCAGCCAGGTTCCGGAGCAGGAGCAGTCTCCACTGGACCGGTGAATTCCTTTGCTGGCGCGATTTCTTTCGCAGCCTGTTCTTCTTTCTCTGCCTAGAAAGGTGTTTCGTAACTCATTATCAATCGCTACAGAGAAATTGGTCGAGGAACACTTGCTCCATGTTTGTCAGAAAAGATTAAGCCATAAAAAAAACCAACAGATTTGTTTCTGGATTCTATTTTTTCATCATTATGATAAACTTAAAATGGAAAGCAGTAATCGGATGGTACAGACCTCTTCGGGATCTCTGTAGAAGAAGAGATCGACCACAACATCCCACTTGGTCTCACGTGGGATAGATCCCCTCAGACGCAATACTTCTCTGGCGAGCAGCCACCACATCAAACCAACAGTGTGTAAACTCTTAGTATTACATGGAATCGCAATGTCTACGAAGCGCAGTGGTGAATCAGTATTGCAGAAAGCGATGACTGGAATATTTACGTAGCTCGCCTCAGTAATAGGCTGATGGTCAGTAGATGGATCCGTGACGATCAACAGGCGTGGTTCACGGAAGGCAGCCTAGAAACAAAATTTGATCACTATATACTGCACTAAATAAATTGTTTGTTGAAATATCTAACAATATTGCAACAAAATCAGAAAAGATTAAGCCAATGAAATCAACAAGTATTAATTCTGGAATAAAATGTTTCATCACTTTGATCTTCGTACTAAAAAATTAAGTGGGGTATTCAATTTTTTTTCACCTGAATTTGGTTGGTGAATGCACCTGGGGTGAAACGTCCAGCGATAGGAGTGGCACCAGTATGAGCTGCAAATTTCAAGACTGCTCTTTGACCCGAATGACGGCAGCTGATGACAAAAACTTCACTAGGATGTTCAATGGCAACAATGGCACGAGCTGCAAGCAATAACTTTTCCCAGGTGTGGCGAAGATTGATGACATTTACACCAGCACCTGTAATTGTAAAAAAAATACATGGTAATTATAATCTATATACTAAAAAATATAAGTTATGTTTAAAGCATTTAAAGCACATATTACTTGCCATCAACTCTTTTCTTATAGACGTACTGTTCCATCTGAAAGTTGACATTTTCAGCACCAAGATGAGTGCCAGCAGCCAACATTTTAGTAACATCGTCCTCTTTGAGGGCTAATACGTCTAAACCTCCTGACATTTTAACGTTGTGGTTGAATTACGAGTCAACCTAAAATAGGGTTTTGTTTTTATCAATTATTATTAAAAATGGAACAAGAATATATTGCTACATTAAATAAGAGCTAAAGACTACTATATATTTCTCTATTTTTACTATAATATTGACAAAGAGATCAAGTGTAATTTTATCGTTATTTTTGCTTACAAATAACAAACTTTTCCTCAATAATTCAATTATAAAACTTATACAAGCTTTTTTAGATGTAATAACTTTTTAATAATATGGAATTATATGAAATCATTTCAATTTTGAAAAATGAACGATTTCATATTATAAGCATCAAACGTTCAACTAATAGACCATAATTATTTATTATTTATCTTATTTATTGTATTAATAGATATCTATAGAAATCTATAAAAAAAAGAGACTGTTCAATTTGATTGCTCACATGCTTTAAGCAAAAGTTGCAAAATAAGAATAGAAACACTGAAAGCGTTAAACGTAGCCAAAATGTAATAAAACTAGAATTAACCTCAAAAACGTAGGTAATTTCAGATTTATATAAAAGTTTTTGAAACTGTGCTTAATATTCCAACTTTCTTACTATCTAAAATGACAAAATGCAAAGATTTAAGTACAAAGCCACGTGTAACTTATTGAAAATTATAAAGCATGCCACGTGCATGGGATACATATTTTTTCAAACCAATTACAAAAAATTATCATTAGAGCACATTTTATTTAAGAAAGAAATGCCTGTGTTATGAATGATGAACGTGAATCTATTTCAAAATTAGCTATTTAAATGTTATAGAAATACAAAACAGAATTACAATTTTCGATAAAACTTACGTTATAGGATGCCACTAGGAGACTTCGTTGGGAGACTCCAACAGAAAAGGAAATTGCACAACTATGCGTCCTGCGCCTGCGCAAATCACGAGCATCATGAATCAAAATAGTTGTTATTTTTTGACGAAACAAATAGTATAGAAAAGATGATCACCAAGGGAAAATATTAAAAAATATTAATTATATTTAAGATCAGGAGGAAAGTAATTTTTAAGACGATAAAATACTCGAATAGTAACTGCACGGATCAGTAATGTAAATTCGGTAAGGTTTGTTCGGGTTCGGTCGCGTCACTATGCTAAGGTGCGATTACATGTAAGGCAAATTTTTACAAGACGAACAATGGGCGCATTCAGCGGACTCAATAGTTGAGTGAGCGCTCGCTGTTATTGGTGTATTCTTTTAGCTCATCCAATCAGAATTTTAGATTTAGAAGAATACAGCAATAACAGTGAGCGCTCACTCAACTGTTGAGTCCGCTGAATGTCCCCAATGGCTGCATCCAGCAGAACACAACAAACCCGCTGAAACAGCCGGTTTGAGCAGCTCGTGAAAATTTACCTTGACGCGCTCAGTGGAAACGTACCATAATTGTGTCCACGATGCTAGAACTCGGTCCGAGTGGATTTTTGGATCCAGGAATGTGTATCAGTCAATCTCAACATGTAGTTTTTACGGAAAAATGGCAAGTTGATCGACTACACATTTCTCGGTCTGAGAATTCGGAGTTCGGACAGAGTTCCTATCACCATGGATACAGGACTTTAAGTTACTAAATTCCGCGGCAAGCATCAACATCCTGTGCAGTCCAGTGTGCAGGAACCATAAGTTTTGTCTGTATATATGTACATACTCAAAGCCTTAAAAATTAAAAATATTGATGAAAGTTGAAAATAAATAATTAAAATATATCTAGTCGGTTTTTATTCAGAATTTTATATTCAATGTTCTTAATTCGAAAAATATTCGGTATATCATCGAATGATAATAAACGTCCACAGAAGTTTGTGATGTGTATGCATTAATTAAAATGGCTGCCATAGCGCCGTACCCGCTACCCTATTCGAGAGAAAACTTTTGCCACAAGTTATAACGTAAGCTGTTTTCTGAAAAGAGTGAAGAGATTGTATCTTCGAATCTCCACTAACCATGGAAAATCAAAGTAACGAATTAGTGGTGGGGATGTCAACGTTACCCGTAGTATTACCTGTAGTAGTGAAGGAGGAACCTGCGGAGCAAAACATTTCTAAGCAAGATACACAGCAATCTCAAGTGCAAGATGCAATTTGCATTGAGGAAGACTGCAACGATCAACGTATTGAGTGCACTACTGAAAGTCAGGAAAGTGAGATCCGTGCATTTCTTTCAAAATGCGTTTTTTGTAGTAAAGTGTTCACCATGGGTGAGGACGCAAAGCTTCTGGAGTGCTTACATGCAGCTTGCATAATGTGCGTTAACAATAAAATCAGCGATCATAATACATCAGTCGATGTAGATATCTTGTGTATGTAAACTTCTTTTTTTTTGTTCTCAATGATCTTTAGAAAAGTTGATGTATTCTATCAATATTAGATTATTAAGTACTGCAATATTTGATTGTTAAATACAGTAATACTATTGTTTCTACTTTGATATTTATTATAATTTTACATTAAATTTATTTTTTATTTATGTTAATGTTATCTTTTGCAGTAGAGAGTAACGTGATTATATGTCATGTTTGCAACGTAACTAGCCAGGTGGAAAATTTGATTGAAAATAGATTTCTGTCAAAATTATTAGAGGAAGAAAGTGATCTAGGATTGGATGATGAAGCTAAGGAAGCTGAGGAAGAAAAAAAATGTACTAGCTGTCATGATAACATTATCGCTATTAGTTGGTGTATGGAATGTGAAGAATTTATTTGTGAAAGTTGTGTTATGGTAATTATAAATTTGTATTAACAATGAAGGAGAATCTATATATATATATA
>NW_017296201.1:942858-956515 GCF_001594075.2 Trachymyrmex cornetzi
TATATATATATATATATATATATATATATATATATACATACACATACACAGGGTATTGCGTTTCAAATGATCATCCCTAAAAATTTTCTTTGCAATTTTAGAGAAGAAAATGTGAAACAACTTTTCAATGTCAAATCAATAACACCATTTTATGTCCTCCTCTATATCATACAACTTTTATCTGAAACATTTTTCTCTAAAATTGCAAACAGAAAATTTTTGAGTGATGATTGTTTAAAATGTAACACTCTGTATATATGCAGAGTTCATCAGTGTAGTTGAACCAATTTTGTACCCTATGAGAAAATTATCGACTACACACCTAATTATCAACTTAACGATATAAGTCAGATGCATGGATAACGTAATGCACGCTGCTGGTTGAACGCGAAAACATATGTTTGACGTTGAATTGTGAAAATAGTTACAAAATTTTATTTTTATTACACGTGAAGATATTAAAAATGCGCCTTTTTCTCAATGCGTCCAAACCAGCAATTCACATAATGTATTCACGCATCTTATCTGTATTGTCAAGTTAATTAAATGTGAAATTGATAATTTTCTCATAGGGTAAAAAACTGGTTTGATTACTCTGATTCACCTTGTGTGTGTGTGTGTGTGTGTGTTTGCATGTTTGCGTGCGCGCGCGCTCGCGCACTAGATCTTTTTGACTCAGTTTTTGATCAGAAACAGTGCTATACAATTCGTGGACAAACTTTAAGAAACACTTTGTGTGTGTATATATAATCTATGATTATATATCTCTTAGATGAGAAAATAGAAGAAATTTTTTAAATGAATACCTAAGTTGAAACGTTGATTAATCATAATGGATGAAACTATTTTAAGGCTCATCAAAGATTGAAGATTACCAAGGATCATATAATTAAACCTAAGGATGAAATAGTAAATGATAGAGACAATGTTAAAAGAGGAAATAAGAAGATACCTGGATATTTGTTTTGCACAATTCATTCCCATGAACAGTTATCTTTATTTTGTCAAACATGTGATAGACTGACTTGTAGAGACTGTCAACTTAGTGAACATCGTGACCATAAATATAAATTTATTCATGAAATTGCAGCCGAAACTCGTACTTCCATGTCGATTTTGCTTAAAGAAGTAAGGTAGGATTTATAAAGTAGCAATCAATAAAATATTAAAGGATTATAAATTTAAGATACAAACAATATTTTTTAGTTACAAACGGGTATTATTAAAAAGTGCGATGAAAGTTATAGAAGATAGACAGATTCTAATATTGGAGAAGAAAAAAAGTCTAGTTCAAGATATAACACAAATGGTAGTACAGTAAGTATATATTATAAATCAGGATCCAGAAGAACATGATCATAAGGCATGCGCGAAGAACTGCGGAGTTAGTCGCATACTTGCTGAAGTGAAATGGCAACATTTCGGTAAACATATGGCTTACTTAATATAAACAAATCGCGTAGCAATTCTTCGCATGCACCTCGTGATTGTGTCCGAACGTTCCGGCCCTAATTATAAATACATATGCATTAAGTGCATACACATATATATGTATATTTGCATTAAATATATAATTCGATTAGTCACTTATTCTTGTATCTTATTCTTTTTGTATCAGATTAACAAATGCTATTAATACAAGAGGAAAGCAATTGGTGATGAGGTTAAATGAAGTGTGTGATCAAAAACAGAATACATTAAATGAGAAAAAAGTTGCTTTAGATCAATTGTCTAGACTTACAGATCATTGTATACTTTTTGGTACTCATGCTTTGAAAAAAGGATCGGACATGGAATTATTATATAGTAAAAGGTATACTGAAATTATAGATATCTGTTACACACACACACACACGCGCGCACACACACACACACACATGCATATGCCCTAAGATGGAGCATTTGAAATATTACTACAAGCTGTTATCTTTAAAAGTATGCAATATAGCAAAACATGCCTCAGAGAAAAGTTATATAATTTGAAGGGGATTGAATAATAGTGATTTTTAATTTTTGAAAAAATTAATTTTTTAATATATGAAACAATTTTAATGTTGAATTTTTAAAACGAAATACTCTACATTTTATATCAGATTGGATGACATTGAGATATTTCCAAAATAATATAATTAAACTTTATTTGGTTAAGAGCTTCGTATTAATCAACCTTTAAAATTGTGGTAGCGCTGATATTATTCAAGATGTATCGCACGAAAGATATATCTCTCTATATGTTAATTAACAATGTGTATGGACAATATAACCGCACATATTTGATTATCTTGAACATTTTGAAAATGTCTCGACGAGCTACAAGAATATGCAAAGTATTTTCAAAGATAACAGCTGCAACACTTTAAATGCCTCATTTTATATATATATATTCACACATAATAATATTACAGATCTGTTACAAGCCATTTACAAAGAATAAAAAGTAGACGAGCTGATATTCCAAATCCTGAAATACCTGTCAGGATACATTTATCTTTAGAAAAAGTACCAGATTTAATAAAAGGTTTGTAACACTAAACCATTTTTTATCTGATTTTTTACTTTTATACTTTTGCTTTGTTTTTTACTGTATAATTAATTTAATCCATAATTAGTGATTTAATCTTGAAATTAGAAAATCACTCGGTTATATTTTACATGTAAGCATAATTCAATTTGTATTACTTCTACAGTGGTGTCATCAATCGGGGCGATAGTCGTCGATGGTAGAGTATATCCGTCCATATCTCCTGTGGCTGCTAATAACAGCACAGTGTCTTATAGTGAGTCACAAGCCGAACAAAAGCAAATTACGAATTCAATAAATAATACTCACCCTGATGGTGTTATGCCTGTTGTCATTCAGCAGGGATTACCATTACCTGTAATGGTAACACAACAATCCACTAACGCACCACAGAATTCTTATCAGCAACAAGCGTCTCTGCATCTTCCACAGCAGCAGCAACAGCAGCAGCAGCAGCAGCAACAACAACAACAACAGCAGCAGCAGCAGCAACAACAACAGCAACAACAACAACAACAACATACTCAACAATCACAAAATTATATGCAACAGTATATCGCACCGCACAGTATGTCACCTCGATCATCGCCACAAGCACATCAGCCACGAGTACCGTATTCTGTCAACTATAGTAATAACAGGTTGCAGCAACCTCCATTGATGCATCAACAACGTCCATTGGGAACCTGTCATCAACAACAAGTAACATCATCCACGCATCCACATCAGCAAGCTCAAAATCTGGATCAGCTCGGACAGAACACAAGTTTACGGGGGCTTCTCGCGCATAATTCTATTCCACCGCCTCCATATCCAGCGTTTCGAACATCCACCAATCATGTACCGTATCGATTTTCTCCTGGATATAGATACTCTTCAAATAGTAACCCTCAGAGGGTCCAAGTACCACCACCTCATACATATCAAGCAACAAATACATCCATTGTACCTGTGACGTCACGTTTGCAGCAATGTAATTTAACTTCTCCGTCAACGCAGCACATTGGAAATTATCCCATCCATCGCTGGCATATACCACAACAAGCAAATCCTTGCCTTCCTTATACTTTGCCTCGACATCATATACCTACTTACGCACCAGTTCCTACCAATGATACATACAAAATTACTTTAAGAAATCAACAGACTAGCAATAGTCCAAAATTTAACACCAATGTAAGTGCCAGTTCATGTGACAATCCACCACAGTTGCAAAATTCAGCTACAGCTTCATTGTTACATGCTGTCAGTTCGTCTATACCTAAAACACCTAGTCCTGTCACCACTCCTGGCAAGTCGGATGATACCGAGAAGAGCTTAGATAAGTTTTGTCAGAAATCATTGAATGATCTAATGCTCACTATTGCGAAATTAGATAGTAATGGAATCTTAGTGATACCAGAAGCTCAAAAAAATCAGGTAGACTCGGCACAAGTCGATAGTTCCACTGACGAGGATATAAACTCGATAGCTGAGAATGCAACGGGTTAGTTAAACTCGATATTATTTCACTTTCTTAAAAATGTTAACTATACTCTTATTTTTTACATAGAAAACTCGGCTTAGACTTTTCATCTCAATTTATATGTCTTTTCCAGCAGATAATTCGAAAAGTACAACCGCTTCTATGGTGATGAAGGACGATCCAAATGAAGATTGGTGTGCCGTATGTATGGATGGAGGAGACGCAGTACTGTGTTGCGATAAATGTCCAAAAGTCTTCCATCTTTATTGTCATATACCTAGTTTAAAATCATTTCCAGAGTAAGCCTCCTATTCATGGTGTATCTTTATCTCGCTTTTCCTTTCAACTATTATTAATTAAGCATCTTTTTTTGTAGCGAGAGTGAAACTTGGCAGTGTATGTTGTGTACAAATGTACTTGATTGTTCGGACGATACATCGAACAGTGAAAAAAGATCAAACGGTATGAGCGCTAAGGAATTACGAATTGCACAAAGGATTGTCTTAGAACTTTATTGTCAATATGAGCAAAGCTTACCTTTTCGGGAAGTTGTATCGAACGAGGTAAGCACGATAGGAGCACGACGAGGAAGCACCATTTTTTCTCGACATTAATGTTTGACAAGTCAAGATAATTCAATGAATGTTTTTATTTTCAGATTACTGATTATCATCGAATTATCAAGAAGCCAATTGCGTTAGATATAATCAGAGATAAATTAAAGTCTGACCATGTAGACCATTATACAGATCTAAGACAAGTTATGGCGGACATTAGACTTATGTTCAAAAATGCTTTTACATACAATCCTGTAAGCTGATGAAGATTTTTAATTCTTATTTTATTTACCATTGTCACCTATTTACATTCCTTTTTTTTCAGGTTGATTCGCAAGTTTATCAAGAAGCTAGAAATTTAGAAGAGTTTTTTGAAAAGTTGTTATTGAAATGGGCACCAAATTATGCATACGACGACCCTTTCCTCACACCTGACAAGGAAGAAGATGAAGAAGTTTTTCCACCCAATAGAAAATATAGACGCATAATTAGTGATTAATATAGAATAAGTGAATTGTTAAGTGTATCTCGTCGGAATCGTGTTTGGGAGTAAATTATTTTTACGATTTACAATTATCGTATTAAACAGTTAATAACTTGATAGAATGTGATAAATACTATCTACACTTTTTCGCAATATGATAAATACTTAAAATAGTTGAAAAGGCAAATCACACGAACATTTATTATATGTTCTCTTTTGAAATATTTATAACAAATTTTTTCAATTTTTCGGTTAAATTGACGATATTAAATACTTCAGGATGACAAGGTGACTGTTAATGTAATATATAACTTTTGACATGTTTCATTTCTTGAATATATGTATATATATATACACATACATATGTGTGTGCGTGTGTGTGTGTGTGTGTGTATATATATATCAAAGTGAGTCTTAATGGATGTCTCAATGTTTTATCATAAGAGGTGAATATTTCATTCTCTCTTATATGTTACAATCGATAATTCATCTCCCATGGTAAAATATCGAGGCATTCATTAAGATTCACCTGTATGTGTGTGTATATATATATATATATATAATTATATTATATAGATATATAAGTGATGTGCTAGATTTTTAACCCTAGCTATATGCATAGAGGAAAGGCCTCTATTATGAGATACCGAGTTCATTTTAGGTAAATGCTAGAAGTCCATAGGCAGAATTTTAAAAAATAATAGGTTATTTTGAAGGGAATTTAATAAGCTTTAAGATAATTTTATATAAAATTTATTATACTATATTCAAATTCCATTTTTTTTTTAATTAAAGAAATGTAAAAAGTGAGCAAATCGCAAAATCAAAACATTGTGCTCCTGATACGAGATGCCCCAAAACGCAAAGTATATCAGTATTGTAATCAAAAAACTTTATTTAATGTTTCTAAAATACAAACAAACACAGTCAATCAACGTGCACGAAAAATAAGCATGCGGTAGATTATACCCAGAACTCGCCTTCAGGTAGTTGGAATCAAGCATCGCAGAAATAGGCACTCGACGTTCATTCCGGTTGTCTTTTTTTTATTATTGTACAATAATATTTATATTTCAGCAACGATTTTCACTATGACGTAGGAACATGGGTTATTTTATATTACAAATACCCTGGGTATCTCTCATATTACGATTTCCACGCCTTATGGTTTTATAATCATCAAATTTAACTTCTGTAATTAAACAATTCAATATATCCCATATTTTTCTATTAGTACCTTACTCTATCACTACATGAAGAATTTATTGCCAAATATTAATTTATTAAATAATAAACAAGATTTAAAGGCTCGTTTTAATGAAACTTGAAGATATCCAAATTCTAAAATCTTGTTTTACAAAGACTACAGGTATGATCTAATAATAAATTTTCTACTAAATAGTTTTCAATCCAAAAGCAATAAATTCATGGTGGAACCAATAGATAGCGTTTATTAGTTTAGCAGAACACTATCTCATATTAGGCGCCTATCTCATAATAGGGGACTTTTCTGTACCTTTTTTTTTATCTTTGATATACACGTTTGTATCCCTCGGATCCCATCCATATTTGTTACCGTAAAAATGGACATTTTAATTAATCTTTTTTTCCGATCGATGGAGAATTGATTAAGAATAAGTTCATGATGTGTAAAAGTCGATAGAATTAAGGAGTTTCGAGATATATAGGTTCAAAGAAAAAGAAAAGTTCAAAAACATGAAAAAATCTCGATTTAACAAATTGTACTGGAGTTTCTGAAACCCCAGTGTGTACTTCCTCAGTCCTATTGCTCGTAACCGAGCGTGGTGACTTCTTATGCCTGTGGTACGTACGCTGATTGTACACAGTCATAAGGGACCTACAGTTTAACGTCATGTGTATAGCTAGGATTAATTATAATTAATTAGGTAATATATTTTTAGCAGGGAATTTTGAAACACGCATTACTTCCTTTTTATCGTTATTTTGTTATAACAATTTAGTAATAATTTTGCGAAAATTATTTTTATTCGTTACTTGTAACGAATAATGTGACGCGCCGATACGTTAAAAATAACGAATTTACTCTCTCTTTTTTCAGTAAATAACGAATAATAATGACAAGCTACTTTTCAAAGTCCCAGTTAATTTTAGTGCATTTAGTTAGTTATCGTTACAATCATAAAAAATTGCAACATTATTATCAAATCGTTATTATAAAAAATATCGGTAAAAGTTACTTTAGTTTCATTTCCTGATGTTTAGTACGTTAATATCATACACTGCTTGAAGTTTTATCACGTTAGTAAACTACAAAATGCTTAACATATTATATTTGATTAATAATGTAACTTGATATACAATTATTTGTTGCATAACGATATTTTTTTGTCTTTTGACTCTTATCGTATGCAAAAAAGATTTTATAAAAAATATATATATATATATATAGATAATAAAGTTTCATTTATACCACTTTCACTAAGTGATTAACTTTTTAGACGCAACTTTTTGTACTAAAAAAAATTGCTTTGAAAAATCATGGGAGGATAAGGCTATGAAACATTTATGTGTATATTTTTGAATATATTTTCAATTATATTTATATTTTTTATTATTAAACAGTTTTTTTATTGATTTTTTAATGCAATTTTTAACTTTCTTCCTTGATGGAAAAATTTGTTGAAATTTCTGAAGGTGAATTTTTCAGCAAAAATACTGAAAAATCGCCGAAATTAAAATCTACTTCTTTTCAACCAGGAAAATTCTAATTTATCTGATTGAATCTGATTACCCGAGTGTAATATTAATGTGATATTCGAAAAGTTCGTACAGTTGCAAATATAGTGCAACTGTAATATACAGGAATATAATATATACTAAATTCTTTTATTATACTATACTCGCTGCTGTACAAAAATCTTAAATATTACATTCATATTTATGTTAACGATTATGCGAAATAATTCTGCGTCTTTTGATATACTATTTTAATCGTACCTTTAATTATTTTAAAGATAAATTCAATTTAGAGGATCTTTATTTCTGCACTGTCTGAACTGGTGCACACAGGGAGTACGTTCCAAATCTCGATTTTGTCAACCCGAGTATTATTTTACCTTTGTTGTTCACCGAATGCTGAACAAAGATAAAAGATACTCGTAATCTGCTCGTAATTCGAGAGTAAGAGTCGAGTTTTGGAATGCATCCCAGTGCAATAGATTAAAGTGAAACAAACGTATATTTGTTTCGCCTTAACTTATTGCAACGTGTGCGGAACATGGAGAACGTAAACAGTAGAGGAATAAAAAATAGACCTTTTGATTGCATCTATACTACCATTTCTTAGTAATTTTTTACTTTTCAGCTCATGAAGGCAGTCTGTACAAATTAAACCCGCTATTTTATTTGTGTCTTTTTGTCTTACATATAAAAGCATTTAAACTGATATATGTATTCTTCTCCACATTTTCACTAAAGAACAAAGTATTTCAATGCATATTGTTTCGTCGCAATAATAAATAGAACATCCTGTATATAAAATTTTCAGTCTTTATTCACTTATTATAATGAAAAAAATCAGCATTAAGTTTTAAATTCTAATAAAAATAATTATTATATATCTTCATTTACAATATATCAATTATGTAATTAATTATAACATTCACATTTCATGTACATATATATATTTTTTTTTTAATTTATTTTTACTGAATTTCATTAAAAAGAATTCTTGATGGAAAAAATTTATACATCGTACGAATCCATCAAAAGGTTACCATCTTTATCTTTTAATCGTTTTCTTCCACTAGAATAACGTGTTTCTTGAGTACCATCCGCATAAACTAGCTTTATAGTACCATCAGGATATTCTCGTCTCTGAAATATTCAAACAAATATTTATTAATCGATATTAATTCAAATTTGCACATTTATAGAATTCTATTTCTATAAAAAAAAAGCAAAATATGCGAATGGGAACAATGTATTTAAAATACAAAATAAAAAGTTGAAACACTCATTCACCTTATGTGCTTTTGTATGAATTTCTTTTTGTCCATTTGGTAAAATTAAAACCTTGTCACCGTTAACAAAAGTTCGAGCTACTGTTCCGTCTGGAAATAACACTTCGACAGTCCCATCGGTCATACGCTTTTCCACTTGACCACTATATACAAATATAATTTTTTTTTATTAATGCATTATTTAGAGAATAAAACAAAATAGCAAATTGGAACAAGCGGGCGCGCGAACCGTAATAAAATAAACATACTCGGGAAATTCTAAAATCTCTAAGCCATCGGAAGTTGTCGTATGCCACGTTCGAGTTGTGGCATAAAAATATTTTATTCTCTTATTTTTATCAGTTTCACGAACATCTCCATTGTAATAGATCATTTTTGTAACTTCTCGATCGGGAAAGATCTTTTTGACATTACCATTTGGATACCAATATTCTATACGTCCATCAGCAAACTGAATTTGTTTTATAGCATCCATACTGTTCCTACTAATCTGATTCTGAGAAGCGGAAGGATGCAATGTAGAACTTAAATTCTTCTCAAGTGACAATGTTCGATCTTTCCTTATTTCTTTTTCTATTCTTACGTCATTTTCAACTGAATCCTGATTTAATTCACGAGATTTGTTAGAACAATACTCTATATCATTTGCAACATCGGCTGTTGTATGTCTAAGGTCTTTATTTGTAGAACTTGAACAGGATTTACCATTGCCTTTTGCACTCAGATTTTGTATTTGTGTAACTACTGGCTGGTGATCACTCAATACATCCTGATTTGTGTAAAATGGATTTTGATTTTCTATTAAATCCGATGTTGCGTCTTTTAATAAATTTTCGTATAAATATCGCTTTTTTACCGCAATGTTTTCTTCTGTGAGTTTTTGATTACATTTAGGCTGTGATTCAATTTCAATTTGTTTATACTTTTCCTTATTTGTAAGTGCATCACTCGTTATTTTTTCAAAACCATCATTTACTTTAATTGATTTCCTAATCGACTCATTTCTAGTTTTGTCTTCATTTTTATCATCATTGTCAGGCGTGGAAGTATCTGATGAAGTATTTGATGAATCGTGACGCATCTTTGTTAAAGTCTCATTGGATGGAGTCACAACAACGCGTTTGTTAATTTGATTGATAGCTTTCGTAATTACTTGCCCTGTGTTCCTTCTAAGATTTCTGATGTTTGTTCTTTTAATATTTTGTAGATTTGCGATTTCTTGTTTCAATTTTGATATCTCTACTCGTAACACACGAAGCTCGCTTTTGTACCTTGATTCAGCAGCATTCCATCTGCTTTCTTTGATGTTCAATTCATCCCTCAATTGTTCCAATTGCTCTTGCAGATTTTGCGCCTTTTGTCTTTCCATTTTACTTTGCTTTGCCTTCTCCTGAGAATCGCGAATTCTATTTTCCATTGCTATCTTCTCCCGCGCTATTCGCTTTTTCTCCTCTTGTAATTGGTTTTCTACTCTTCTTCTATTTTCCTCAAAATCCTTTTCCTTCTCTGCATATTGTTTACATCGAATCATCTCCTCTTCTTGTAATTTTCGGCGTTGAAACAACAAAGCTGAACTTTCCTTTCGAAATATGTCTATTTCTTTTTCAAGTTCTAATAAACGATTTTTTAAAAGGTCTGTTTCGGAAGTATTCATTTGATTAACATGTTCCTCAGATAAATAACAATCAACCTCTCTCACATTCGAACATATTTTCGCTATCTCTTCCGTTATTTTTTCCGACTCACTTTTCAACATATATTCTTTCCTTTTATGTGTACGTAACTCTGGAGTATCTAATGATAATGATGATGACGATAACGACGACGACAAAATAGATCGCTCTTCGTCAGATGTTTGAATAATTTCTTCAATTATTGAAGTAATTTCGTTATTATAGCCTGTATCTTTGTCGGACGATTCGTCATTATAATTTGAAGCATTTTCTTCTTCGAGAACATGTATAGTTTTCATCAAACGATTATATGAATTTTTTTTGTTATATCCTGTTACATCTTGCTGCAAAGACGATAGTCTTGGAGTGTCGACCGTTTTTTTATTGCTGATAATGTTCACAGGGGAATTATGAATTTGTTCCTCATAATTAAATGGCAGTTTCTCTTTGACATTGAATGATTCTAACGTATCAGTGGAACAATCATTCCAATCCTGTTGTTCGAGATAATCATTTAAAGAAGAATTACTTGCTATATCAGATACATCGATTGAATCTATGGTTCTATATTCATTATATTCTGAAAATCTAACATGATGACCGACATCCGCTTCACTTTCATATGTTAATTTAAGTTCATTTCTCATAGAAATGTCCCCCTCTTCATCACTATTCGACAATATTGTAGTAATAGATGTATCGTGATTTTCTGAGTGGTTTGTGTACACTTCATTGCTTTGCAACACTTGATTAGCAGGTATAAAACAGTTCTGTGTCCTTTCTGGGATATTATCAATATTTATAATATCCCCATAGGGATTGATAGTGGCGGCGTTAGTATGAGAATGTTCATGAAATTCAAACTGCTCAACCTGGCACTGTACATCTGATTTTAAATTTCCAGCGTGTGCAACTTGTTGAATCATTGGCTCGATCGTATCGCTTGTTTGTCCACTTTGCTGTTTTTTACTTGCCACAACGCTGTTCCCATTTGTTTGACCTAATTTATTCTTTATTTTAAATGGTGTAGACTGCTGTAAGAATGCGAGTACTGTACTTGAGGTTGAACAAAAACTAGAATTTTCCGCCTTTTCTTCCAAGAGTTCAAATATTCTTACTTCTTCTAATTCTCTCTCTGCTTTTGAATCACAGTCTGATATATTAGTTTCTGACAAATGTTTTGATCCATTAGAAGTAACGTTAGGTATGACTTGGTTAGCAGAAGTAATAGATTTATTAAAAGTCTTCTTCGGTAATGGAACAGTTTTTAAGCTTAATTGTCGCTTTCCATTTGCAATAGAAACATTATCCAGAATTTTTGGTGATACATGTCTACGTGCAACAGAGCTCTTGCACTTATTACCTCTATCAATATGTTGTGTATTAGAAGATAAAGGCGTGTTATACCTTTTCATAACTGCAATTGGAGGACGTAAATTTGCAGACATTTTAAATCTTGACAGTCCTTGACCTTTCTTTAAAAATGGTTTTTTTGTCTTAATCTTCGTATTTGTGTGTGCTTTTGACATAATTTCTGATTCTTTCCGTAATTTTTCTTCTAGTATTGTTTGAAAATCTTTTTTTGATGAAGAAAGAGGTATGTCATCAATTGAGACACAATTATTTGAAACATCATTCAATGAGAGTGACTTTATATCGTCATCAATTAAGATACAATTATTTGAAACATCATTCAATGAGAGTGGCTTTATACCTTCTATTAATAAATCACTTAATTCTTTTTTCTGTGACAATACACCAGAACTGTAATCTTTCATAGAACTTTTATTTTTATCAGCAACTGTAGAAATGCAATCTGATGAATCTTTACTTTTCTCCTGATTATAATCTTTGTATGCTGGAATAGCATTTGCTGATATTCTTTTATCGATTGTTTTTAATATGCCATCTGAATTTTTCACACTGTATTGAAGCTTTGAAGCATTATCAGGCATTGTTTCTTTTACATCCATCTCATTCTCCTGGATAACACATGTGTCCTTCATATTTTCAATAATATCAAAGTGTGTTGGCAAACCAAGTGCTTTATAAATGCGATCTTGTTCGTGACTTAAAATCTCCCTTTGCATTCGTTGTTGCTTCAATAATTTTTCTTGTTGTTCTATTTGCCATTGCTTTAATTTCTGCAAGCGCTCAGCTATAGACGCTTCTATATCCATGATATTTATATCTAAAATAGTTAAAACTTGAAAAATTATTTTTTTTTAACTCCTACCAGTAATTTTTTATGCATATAATAAAAATAAAAATAGCTTACTTAAAAAAGTATATAATGCCTTTTTTAAAGCATTGAAAAATGCAATATCAAATGAAGGATAGTTTGATACACATATAAATATATTTAAAGCTTAAACAAGACAAATTGCATTTGAGAATCATGAAAAAAAATTTGATGTCCAGATACTCTGAAAAAATATAATAAAATATAAATATAATTTATAAGTGGCATTTATAAATCTGTTCTTGCTAAAGTTTGATTTTATATTTAAAATCCTAAGGCCCTGTACACAATGGAAGAAACATCAGAGAGAGACAAGATTATATATTAAATATTAGAAAAATAAAAAATTAAGAATAGAGATTAAACGCGTACACAGGGCTGCGCACAAAAGAAAAAATATTAGAAATAAGAATACATGTTAAGATTTCAACCTATTAGAAATTAGTTGTATCAAAATACATGGTTTCTAATAAGTTGAAATCTTAATATTTATTCCTAATATTTCCTTCATTGGGCACAGGGTTTTACATACAATTAATACAAATAAGATATAAAATATATAAATATTTTATTTGTATCAACTGTAAGTTATGTTTAACCTCTATTTGCACCATTTAATATCTCTAATTATTTATTTATTCCTGTTTTTAATATTTCTTCTTTTCTATGTAGGGCCTAGTATTAAATAAATGTTATATATATATATATATA
>NW_017296201.1:957389-1002510 GCF_001594075.2 Trachymyrmex cornetzi
GACGTCACACTTTGACTGCGCAGTGGGTATCCACGGCGTGAGCATACCCTTATCCTTATACCATGGTCACGCGTCGTATCGTCATAAGTTAACCAATCAAAACATCTCATCTCATAAGTAATCATAACCTCTCTCTCTCTCTCTCTCTCTCTCTCTCTCTCTTTCGTGACGCGCGCGTGACCGGCGTGACGACTGACGACGCGCTCAGTGGAAACGCACCCATACTTTAATCAAGAAAATGGCGCTATCTTGTGCGAGTAAGTATTTGTGGGAACATAAATCATGAATGAGTTATTTTTCATTTTGACTATCCTTATGTGATGCTTACATTTACACACAAATTTACACGACGATACTTAACACAAAATTACGTTGTTGAAGAAATAAGAAATTTCATACCGGCACAGTCAGCAAACATAACCTAAGCTCCGGTTCCGTTGCAAATATAACGTGCATGAAGTATCATTTTATCCTTGTTTGCAGAGTGTTAAAGAAGGATAAAATGATATCATGTGTATATTATGCATGCGGAACGCAGCCTTTTAGAATGTTTTAATGATTTTTATTCCTATACTAATATACGTATAATAATAAGATGGATGATTTGTTAATAAAAAGAAAATTTTATGAAAGTACAATTATATTTATCTTGTAAATTATATAATTGTAAGTGCTTATTTATAATGTTTATGTATACATTAATGTGTATAAATGTATCATGTATATAACTTATTAATTCATTTAGTAATACTTATAAAAAAGTTATAATTTATATATTTAAATCTTAACATAATAAAATTTCGAGATGTAATAAAGATTGTTATGAATTTTTATAATTTTCAGTTTCTAATGAAGTACCAGAGCATCCAGTAATATCTCCTGTCTCTGGCTCAATATTTGAGAGACGTCTCATAGAAAAATATGTGACTGAAAATGGAGTAGATCCTATTAATGGCAAGGAACTTGCCATTGAACAACTTATTGATATCAAAGGTACTTTTAAACTCATATTTTTTTTACATAATTATTTTTATTTAATTTATAATCTTTCCTGTTTTAGCAACTCCAATTGTCAAGCCCAAACCACCTAGTGCAACTTCTATTCCAGCAATATTAAAAATTATGCAAGATGAATGGGATGCTGTTATGTTGCATTCATTTACATTACGACAGCAACTCCAAACTGCAAGACAGGAACTGTCTCATGCTTTATATCAACATGACGCGGCTTGCCGTGTGATTGCTAGATTGACTAAGGAAGTTACTGCTGCTAGAGAGGCTCTTGCTACTCTCAAACCACAAGCTGGAATTGTTCAGGCTACAATCCCACAGCCGGTATGTTATCTAATTGCTTTTGAATTTCTTTTTAAATTATAAATATTTAATAATATCTTAAATTAAAAAGTTATATAGTTTTTATTATATATATATATAAATATATATAAAATAAAACCTATATAACTATATAACCTATATATAATATATACATATAAAAGCAAATATACATATATTTGTTTTCTAGTTTATGTATATTATAAATTGTAAATATGTTTATAATTTTTAATAAATTATATTTTCTTCCTTAGGCTGTGGCAGTAGAAGCTGGTGGCACAGCAACACAACCAATGGAACAAGCTGGTATCACTGAAGATGTAATACAGAAACTTCAAGAGCGAGCAACTGTTCTTACTCAAGAGCGAAAAAGGCGTGGACGGTCAGTACCGGAAGACCTTATGCCTCAGGACAGTATCCGGTCATTCCAAACTCTGGCATCACATCCTGTAAGCGTTTGTTAAGTGTTATAAAATTTTCAAAATTTACTGTGTCACTATTAAGGAGTTTTATAAATATATAATGTTACAAATATATAGTTTTTTTTTTTTAAATAGAGTCAGAGCTGCATTAAAGTAGAAATCTAATGGTATAATACACAATAACAATTATTATCTAATTCTAAAGATTTTTAAGAAATAAAAAAACATAATTATTACTATGTTAAAAATAATTATGTTAATTTTAGGGACTTCACTCTGCCAGTGTGCCTGGAATTCTGGCACTTGATATTCACAATGCAGATACTAGCAAGATTTTAACAGGTGGTGCTGACAAGAATGCTACTGTTTTTAACAAGGATACTGAGCAAGTAGTGGCAATCCTCAAAGGACACACAAAAAAAGTACGCACAATCAATTTAAATTGTCGTTTTATTCTTTATATATATATATATAAGTGATGACTGCGTCACCCGATACTACAATTCGTGTGTGGAACGTTGCTACCAGTCAAACAACATTATTATTAAAAGCTCACGATGCACCTGTGACTGGATTGTCTTTACATCCAACTGGCGATTATCTACTGAGTTCCTCTCTAGATCAACATTGGGCCTTTTCAGATATACGTACCGGCAGATTATTAACTAAAGTATGTTTTTAATTAACACACCATTTAATTAGGAAGGTTGTGGTATGATAAAAAAAGATCCTATGAATTTTTTTCATAGAAGCAACTGTTTCCATATACTATGACTTCGAAATTTGAAGAGTTATTCTTCTAAGAGGTAATGCACTCCTTTCCACACCACTTCATAGGCGCGTTTTTTTTTTAATGTGGTCTTGTAGGTTTAATTCATAAATGTTTTTTTTTTTTTTTTAAGGAGTTCATTATCTTTTCCTTTTTCTTCCCTCTTCCAGTCTCTTTTTCACACATATCATGCTTGATTGTTTAAGATTGCCGGACAAGCAGGACAACCGTTGACAACTGCGCAATTCCATCCTGATGGTTTGATTTTCGGCACTGGCACAGCGGATTCTCAGGTGAAAATCTGGGATTTAAAAGAACAATCTAATGTAGCAAACTTTCCGGGACACACTGGTCCAATCACCGCGATTAGTTTTTCCGAGAATGGATATTACTTGGCAACAGCTGCGGAAGATTCATGCGTCAAGCTTTGGGATTTGCGTAAATTGAAGAACTTCAAGACATTACAGTTGGAGGAATCTTATGAAGTGAAAGATATTTGCTTTGATCAAAGTGGAACTTATTTGGCTGTGGCAGGAACGGATGTCAGGTAAAATGTTGAACAATAATAAATTAAAGTAGATTGCTATACGAATAAATCAAATAAATATAATGAAAGGGCCAAGTCGAAGTTATCTTATCGAATTTATTAGTCCTTGATGATTATTAGTTATTCGAAAGTGTTGATACTAATATAAAGAATTAATCATATACTAATTAGTAAATTCTTATTAATAAAAGTCTTATATTAAACAAAATGTTTTAAAAAATCTTACTGTGTCTCAATTGCAGTATTACATATTTTAATAATTGTATAATGTAACTTAATTTAAGATTATATTATATATTTTTGTATTGTTTTAGGGTATATCTCTGTAAACAATGGCAGGAATTGAAAGTCCTAAATGATCACACAGCCGCTGCCACTGGCGTTCGTTTTGGGAAGCATGCACAATATATCGCGTCTACTAGTATGGATAGAACATTAAAACTGTACGGATTATCATAAATATAGAAATATACTGACCATTATTTTTAATTGGATTAGAAGATTACTTTGTAAATGTCTAATCGATTCGAGAAATATTGACTTAATTTTTTTTAAATGTTTCTTATGTTATTAAATAAAAAGTTTAGAATAAGTAATAAATAATGAACATTTTAAGTTCGTAAATATTGTAAGGTCTATTTAATCTTTGCATCTTGGACACAACTAATCTTCAAAAGTGAATCTAATGTAAATTAGGAATTTGTTATGCTTTTTTCTTTCAAATGCGAATTGTATGAGGATTTTTCAGCTAAGCTATAAAATTTTAAACGTTGCGTATTTTTACAAAAGGTATATTATCTTTATGTGCAAATAAATAACAAGTACGGTTGTGTAAACTACAACTTTGGTTTTTAATTATTAAACCATACGTGCATCTCTCTTATAGAAAATAAATATTTTATATAACATCTAAAGCGTTATTTTCTATATATTTCTTTGAAGTAAAATTCTATAAATGTAAAAAAGGTCTAGAAACACCCACTGTTATAATTAACAGTCAATATTAAACAAAAAATGACATTAAGAAAATATCAATGTGACTTTAAAAAACTTGAATGTTGAATAAATTAAATGAAACCACAAATGTCCCAAAAGTATTAAACCTTTATTAAGGCAATGTGGTGGAATCCCATTAAACAAGTTTTTTATAGTAAAAATTCTATATAAATATACAAATACGCGCACGCGTACGTGTGTGTGTAAAATCACTTATCTGTTACGTGTAATAAACACATATACGTCTTTATGAACAAAGAAAAGAGTATTAGCTTCTGATTATACATATGTTATCTTTTAATTATGTATATACGTACAAAATAGCTCATACTGCTGATTGCTTCGTAAAACTATAGGAAAATTTTTTATATAGGCAATTATTATAAATATCAACTCACATGATATCTTATGAGTATTCTAATTATACAATAATTCATAATCTTAACAATGAAAATCATGATTTTTGACAGCTCGTAACTTAAAATATCTGTTCTTACTATTGACATTAACTCTACTTAAAAACAGTTCATAATACTTATTTATATATATATATATATATATATATATATATATATATATATATATATATTCTACTATCAATCGCAACCATTTTGTCTTTGTAAATTATCTCATGACAACGAAGACTTGAATCAAGGCACTTGCTTGCTATCTTTTTCGTATAGTTTTGTATCAGTACAAGTAAAATACATTCACACATTTTATAAATTACATAATACTTTAAATATCTAACAATTTTTCTAGTTTTAATGTAATTACGTAACCGTGTAACACAATTCTTTTTTTTATATATAACACGAAAAAATCGTCATTTTGAAAAATCAAGTTATTTGCACATTTGAAGTTTAAAGATCACTTCGCCTGTGGTGCAAGATGAATTTTTGCAATTGTCTGAAAACCATGTATTTCTACGTATAATTTGTCACTAAATACGAAAATAACAAAATTATAGCAATTAAAAAAGAACAAAATAATGAAAAACAAAATTCTCTAATGCTATTATATAATGCTATTTATTTTAATCGCTTTAATTTTATCATTTTCGAATTCGGCGATAAATTTTACACAAAATTTTACAAAAATACACGATTTTTAGATAATCGCAAAATTGCACTACGGTCAACTTCTTTAAGCTTCGAATGTGTATAAAAAACACAAATAACTTGATCTCGCTTTAATCTTTATTTTCACGGGCATATCGATTTTTTTCGTGTATAAAAAATGCTGTCGCACGGTGTAATAACAATTACTGTAAAACGTACTCCAAAAGAGATTGAACGTCGTTGCAACTGTTACAACTTTTCTATGAATAAGATACGTGTAAAGACGTATAGAAAATATCGTTACTCTTGTTATAGATTATAGAATATTGATTTTGGAAGCCCTATTTCTAATGTCACGCATACATGCATACTAGCACGCACGCATGCACACACACATACGTATTATAAAATTTATAATAAAACTATGCAATTATTCGAGAAATCATACTTTTGGCATAATTCGCTGAACGTATTGTCTATATTACAAAATATGATAAACATCTCCCGGAAACTTACTATTCTTGAAAAATTTAAAAAAGGCGCGCATTATTACAGGCTAAGATACATCACGTTTCAGTATGACAAATTAATACTCACTGTATATAAACGATCGAATGAAAAGATTAAGGTATTGTAATGTTCCTAGACTCGACAATCTCAATTATTCAAATATGAAAAAAGACAAAATATTGCAATAATTCTGAAGATAATTTATGAACAGAAAATTAATGTAACCTCTGTCAAAAATAATACTAAAATTTGTTTAGAGAAAAAATTCATTATTGTAATAATCACTCTATTCTCTTAACACCTCTGTATTCTTGACTTTTTAAGGCACGTTGTCACATATACGTACTTTTTAGTTTTCAATTAATTTTACAATTTTAGTACAATGTGGCAAATAAATATTCAGAAATAGAATTCTTCAAGTAAAAGAAATCTTGTCATAAGATGACATGTAATATTTATCACTTGAAATTGCGTAGTATTCAAAAATACTTTGTACGTTTTAACTTGAAAAATCATCCTTGAAGAGGTCTTTCCTCCGAATCTTTATCTTTAACATGTTTTCCTTATTTATTCACTAATTTACATATTATATACTAAATATACAAGATATCCCCGAACGTTTTGGCGAGACTTTGAGATTTCGTAGGAATTCTGAGCAAAAAGTTTCCTATAAACATGAGTTGAAAAATACTTCCTTTTAAAAAGTTAATGTCCAAAAAACTCTAAAATTACGATTATTTTATACGTTTTTACAAATATTAGGGAATGCGATTTGTAACAAACAGTAAAATTGTACGAAAATTGTAAAGAATTCAATTATTTTTCAAATGAGATTAAAATGATTGTAATACATTCCATAGATTTTGAGATAATCAGTTTCAAATGTATAAAAAAGTTTTTTTTGGCTATCAACGAGCTTTTTTAAGTCTTCATATTTATGCTTTTATGACCTTAGCTAAAAATGAAAGAAAATAAAACGTTCGGAGACACCCTATATAATTATATAATTATACGTAGAATAAGAAAATAGATGATAAAAGTACTATTTGTCATCATTTGTCTCTGGCGTGATCAACATTTTCTCATTCTGTATATATTATTAAAATAAGAATGAGGTCGAAGGAAAAGATATTCACAGTCAGTATTCATAGTCCATTCTCTTATAATCTATGTAAGACCATCTTAAGTGCATTATTGAGCTTGAGATGTCATAAATCAATCACAGACTGTGTTAACATCTTAAGATATTATTTAAGATGATCTTGAAATAAGACAATGAATATCGGCTTAAGAATAGAGAGATTTGGTCCCGACGAGTTAAGAATAGGTGAGGGAGATAGAGTTCAGCTGTACTGCTAAAGAGATAAGAGCATTAGGAATGACATTGGGAATTCATCGAAGCACCAATTGTGTATAAGCAAAAGACTATCATCTTTGAGCAACTTCGAAATACTCTTAAGTATTCAATTTCAATATCTTCAATTCATCGCGAACTCTGGTCCAGTCTATTAAGAGATTTGTACAGATCTCTATAGTCTTTTCTCCTCTCCAGTGATTATTTATTATGAATTTTGTTATTACTTCTCGTTAACAGACGTAGTAAGAGCAGTTACGTTGTTATTGTTGGATGTAACTTTCTGTTTGCTAGCTATGCTAGTCTTTTTCTCATCGAAATGCCGTTTACGATGCACTTTCATGTTGTCGCGACGATTAAATTTTTTACCGCATTCCGGGCACGCGTGCGTCTTTTCTCCATGTACATGACGATGAGCAGCCAAATGACTCGCTTGTGCAAAACTCGCGCCGCATTCTTGGCATATGTGTTTACGTAAACCCTCATGCTTTAACAAATGCTCATTGAGAAACGCTTTAGAAGCATAACGATTATTGCAAACATTGCACACAAACGGCTTAGGATTGGAGTGCTGCAGTACGTGCGCTTTATACTTGGAAGCGACTTTGAAAGTCTTGCCACATGTCTCACACGTATATGTAGTCGCATGGCGAGTTTTGATATGTTCGTTTAGCACCGATAAACTCGAGTAAAGATTATAACAAAAGCGACAACGAAAATTACGCCGTTTTTTCATATGAACACTTGCGATATGGCCGAGTAATCGCGTGCGAAACGGGAAGACTTTGCCACAATATTCGCAGGCTAGATTTTGCGGTGGTAAATGCGACTTCATATGGATCTGTAATGAAACCTTGTGGTGATAACTCTGTTCACAGTCTGTACAACTGTACGGTCGTATACCTTTATGAACATTATCATGTTCAGCTAGATAAAATTTGGATTTGAATCGTTTAGGACATTTGGGACATTGTATGGGTCTGGGATTAGTATGCGAACATCGAATGTGCTTCATCACATCAGATTTGCAAACAAATTTGGCGTTGCAGACGACGCACGTATATTGCTTGATACCGAGGTGTGTCTTCACATGAACTGTACACTTATCTCGGCGTTCATAGAATTTTCGACAAAGTTTGCACGCATAACCATTCTGTGTTCCATTTACCACGTGCTCCACATTATCATCTACCTTAATCTCCTCGCCATCAATTTTAAAGAGCTCTTCTGGATTCTGTGTCGCTTCCAGTTGCTGTTCCAACTCCGCTAAATCTTTCAACTTTGCCACAGGACTATTGTTTTTCGACGACGTATTGCTCAGAATGCTATTGACAATACTGTTCACTTCTGTTCGGTTTTCGCTTTGCAACAAAGGTACGATTGCTGTATCGACTAGACAATAGCCCTGATCAGGGAAAACCCGTGCTCGCACTGTCGATACCTCATCATTTTGTTTCTTACACAGTTCCACAGTAAAGCTAATATCTTCGGCATCGTTATTCCGATTTCTTGTCTCCTTTACAGAAACGTCGATATCAGGAGAGCTAGAAACAATCGTCAATAATTTATTCAAAGCTGTAGTCGGTAATTGAATCGTCACCGATGAATCCTGTTGTTGCTGCTTCGGACACTGTTTTTCTGTATTCTCATTATTGCTATTACTATTATTATTATTCACAGAACGATTATTGGTGTTAGTTTCCACATTGTTGTGACTCCTTAATCTGTTTGCAATCGGAATCTTTTCGTTGTCCACCACAGATGAATCTGTGCTTTGCCTGCTTCTAAGCCAACGAGTCGGTGATGATTCTGTACTTTGAGTCTGTACATTTTTTCCTGCATTTTCATCGTTGCACTTGGAAACTTGTTGCTGCTGTTGCTGACTACGAAGGCTCCTTAAAATCTTCGAGGTGGTATTTCTTTTTTTCTGTTGTTCCACTGGATCCTTGGCTACGTCTTCGATTTGATTGTTTCTAGTAGAATTAAGATCTTTTTCAATACTGTTGTTATTATCTGACGATGACGTACCCACCAGCACTGCTGATTCTTCATTTTTTACCTCTGTCTGGAGAGAAATCGAATTAGAAATGTAGGAGTAAGTAGCAGAACATGTCTCTATTTTGATACATGCATAAATTTAAAATCATTTCAGAAATTGAGCTATTTTTTCAAATTTTCATAATATGATTCACACAAATATTTTACATTGACTTATTATTTATTTAGAATAATTTTTCAATAAAATGAATAAAAAATACATAATAATTTTAACGTAAAAAAATGTTTGATAGTACTGCATTAAAATTATACATTTTATTAACAAGTAAAAAAAAAAAAATATTTCGTGAAACATCGCTCATAAATTGTTTAATTATATTTTATTTAGTTATTTATATGTATTTTATTATTTCATAGAACTTGAATTTATACTAATATTATGAAATTGATACAACATAGATTAATTATGATAAAAGAGCGATAGAGCAGTAGATAAAATATAAATAAAATATAGAGACTTACAGATTCCGTTAATGGTGGAAGATTGTACTGATCACGTAACACCTGTTGGGTGCGCAGACATTCCTCTTGAAAATCACAAACAAATTCAAGTTTACCCAGACACTGAACACAAATCGCTTTGGGAAGAGGATCCTTCTCATCTATCTATGATTCACAAATGGAAGTAACATAACAAATTAATAATCAAATTTTAAAAAGTAATATTTAAGATATAATTTCTCCAAAAATTATACTCGTGATATACATACTTGGGGAAAAAAAAAATATCTTAAGCCACATATAATTTTTATACTAGTTGTTGTCGCTTTTACTTTTTCTTTCTATATAAAATATTAATCATAAATATGACTACTCTGCTCTATAGATGTAACAATTTATGACATATCATTAAATTCTGGTCCTCACTAAACTTAATGATACCTGATGACAACAATAAGCTTGAAATTGTTAACAAAGTTAAATTGATAATTTTCATACAGTTACATTTACTATTCATAATTTTTAAAAAAAGTTTACTATTTTCCTTTTCACAAAAAAATTATTTACACAAGCATAAACATAATTTGTACAATAATCTTGTAATGTAATTATATACACTTGTATATTTGAAAATTAATACAAGTATTTCTTGTATACTTATTATTTTTCAAACAGCAACAATTTCATAAAAAATTCTGCAAGAATCTTGTTCATAAAGTAATTTATGTAAAATATCTATTATTAGTTATGATATTAGAATAAGTATAAAAAAATCTTTTGGTATCCTGAATGAGATTATGACGTGCTAAAAAAAAATATTATTAACTACCAATATTTAGACAAATATCTTTGTACTTTTTCTTAAAATTTAGATGTTTTAAGTCTAATCTACAATGTACATTGTTTCCTGCCTTTGTTTTCTTGCTTTTTATATATTTATCACCCGGAGCCGACAAACGTCATCATGTTACAATTTGTCTCTTCTGATTACCAAAGAAAAACATTATTTCACATAAAAATATTAAAATACAGACCGATAATCAAGATTTGTTCTCATACTAATACAGCATTCTTTTTGTTATTATTGTAAAGATTAAGCGATTATTGTTTTTGCATCATATTTACTGCAAAATAGAGGTTTACTGTAAAATAAACTAACCTCTTCAACCTAATCTAACCTAAATTATCAGCGTTGTATTTAACTCGATGTTTCTTGTTTTCTTGTTACCCAGTTTTTTTTGTTTTTTCTGTCGCCTGAGATAAAAATTGACGAACTTCAGAAGAGACAAGAAACATGTGAAAAGAAATACAATTATAAATAAAACAGTGAAAAAGGAGGAAAAAGGCATGAAGTAATGAATAAGAAAAAGGAAGCAAAGAACCACAATGTAGATTAGGCTTTAAGATTGTCATTAAATAGTTACAGATTATTGCAATATATTATTGATTAAAATTGTTTAATTTCTTAATAAAAAAAGAAGTGATGAAGATGAATAAATAAAAGAGACAAGATTAACATTTCAACATCAGTTATACAAATCTCAGTGCTTTATTTTTTAATTATACTAAATGTCAAAAACCTGTTGTGTATTCAATTAAATCAATTATTTTAAAAAATTGTAATAATCTTCAAGTATTTTGAGAAACATTGAAACTAATAAGCATTACAAATAGCAACTAATTATAGTTAGGAAATAAGATTTGTATTTCAAACTCAAAAGTTTCGATATCCTGATTTTGAGAAAAATGTTCCTTGCATTGATAAATATAAAGCATTAAAGCAATATGTAAATTATACAAAGAAATAAAATATGTTGCATATAAATATACACACTAATTTGAAAAAAAATTATAGTAGAAAAGAAAAAACTTTTTGGTACTATTTTTTTCTAACACCATACTCAGGTTAGAAAAGAGAATACTTATCAGGATTGAAAAGTATATAACTCACCAGGATATTAATTTTCCTGTGAATCTTGAGACCAAGATAACGTTTGATACCTTCCTCGCCGAAAACATCGATATAGATTTTCTCGTACTGGCCGCAAAGCCTGCACATTTTCGCCTCCCCCTCTTCCGCCACATCCATTCTTATGTATTCGTCAGTGCTTGCTTACATACACGTTTTACTACCGCAAGGTGGGAATCGATGGAAATCCACGCTCGTCGTTTCGTATCGCATAAGCAACGCTTCTTCCTCTATCTTTACTTTTACGAATTTGCTTGTTTTTTTTGGTTTTGAAAGAACACAACAAAATAAATGTTCTTATCGTTCGTGACGCCAGAATGTGAACCGAATACTACGAAGAAGGGGCGAAAATGGAGACAACTACACTGGCGTTACTACTTGCTATGACAATTCGACACAAGAGATTCTTGTGGATTCTCGGAGAGTAATCACATTTGAGCCAGACTTCAGTCACGTCCACAAATTTTTTAATACTACATAACATTCAGTTTTCAATACCGCCGTTAGTGGCGCCCTCACTGCATGATTATTGGCTCCTGGGGCTCTATTCTTGAAAAGAAATTATACAAAAATCTAGGGAAATGCTACAGTATACGTCACGTATACTATAGTATTTCCCTAGACTTTCGTATACGTTTCTTTTCAAGAATAGAGCCCCTGGGGGTCGATTCTGTATCTTCAAACAAGGTGAAAATTACAAAAGTGAGCTTTAAGCGGGGAGCACAGACTCTTGCATAACGCATAACACGTAATGCATAAGAATATGTACCAATCGAAGTTCTCCGTTTCTTTCCCTTCCATGTAATAGAGAACTATGGTTGGTTCAATTTCTTATGCCTCATGTGTTATGCGTTATGCAAGAGTCTGTGCTCCCCGCTTTAATGGCCGCAGCACTCACTCTTGCATAACGCATTGTGCATAAGCGAATCAACTAATCAGAATCTTTCCTTCCCTCCCATTCCATGGAAAAGAAGAATTTTGATTGGTTGATTCCTTTATGCACTATGCGTTATGCGTTGTGCAAGCGTGTGTGCTGCGGGCTTAAGCGGGGAGCACAGACTCTTGCATAACGCATAACACGTAATGCATAAGAATATGTACCAATCGAAGTTCTCCGTTTCTTTCCCTTCCATGTAATAGAGAACTCTGGTTGGTTCAATTTCTTATGCCTCATGTGTTATGCGTTATGCAAGAGTCTGTGCTCCCCGCTTTAACCGACAACCTGTATTGTAATTACGGCCTAAAGACTAATGTACTAAATTGGTACAATATGCATCAAAGTGATTAATTAAAAAAAGCGATTAATTAAAGTGATTAATTAAAAAACGGCTAGCCTGCTGGCCGAGCAAATAAATATGATTGATTGTTACTTATAGATCTTTCTTCTTAGATTATTGGCTCTCGTCTTCGAAAATAGTAGGAGGTCGATACGGCCAACTTATAGATCCAACCAATGACAATCAATCTAGGGATGGGCGATGTTTCATCAATTATACAAAAACCGAAGTTTTTTCCGCTCAATAATCGATGCTCGATTCGATGTTTCAGAATTCGATTAATCGGTACATCGATCTTTTTTTAATGATATCGATTATGGTTGGCTCTCATTAATCTACCCAAAGATATAACTATCCAAGAGTTCTAGATTTATTAGAGACTAGAGAGGCAATCCCTAGCAGGCATTTAATTTATTTATGAAACAATTTTCTCATTACTAGTAAATATTTTTGGTAACCAAGAAATTGCTTTCTGAAATAAAAATTATATTTTATAAAAAGTAATCAATGTACGATTTCTAATACTCATGTCATAAATTTAAGAAAAATGTTCTCTTATTAACAACAATTAGATTCAAGTAATAACATTTACTAGATTTAATAAAACAATTTTCTACTGACAAGTAATTGTATTTTTATTAGAATAAAATATTTTCTTCATTGCTAAACTATTTGCTTCAGGATAATTTATTGGAACAAAAAACAAATTTATTGTGGCAAGTAATTAATTCTTTCAATCAATAAATTACAGTTCAAGAAAATATATTTACTTGAAACAAGTAAATTTTTTCTCTGTGGAGGTACATAGAATTGTACTCTATTTCTTTTTTTATTTTGTGATAAAAATAATTTTAAAAATTATAATTCAATATATTTCTAAAAATTAATAATAAAAAAAAATAAAATTTAGCAATCAGTTTTTTTCTCCAAATGATCGATTTTACCAACATCGATATTTTCTTCTACGATGAATCGGTTAATCAAAAATCGAATTGGATCATAATCGATTATTATAGAATCGATGCTTTCCTTGTACATCGCCCATCCCTAAATCAATCGCTTGGTGAGCAGGTTAGCAGCAGGTTTGTCCGGCTTGAACGCGCCCGACTGCACGTTGTAAAGTAGGTCGTTATTCGCTCGCCAATCACATTTGTCGACACAGCGCCAGCGCGCCAATCACTCTCTCCCGCTGGCTATGACGTCACCAGGGTCACCACACGCCGGCGAATCGCTCGCTTTTGCGGCCAATCTCACGGCTCGCGTTTTAGGAACGCACTGACCACGCGCAACCCCACCCATCGCGCCGTGACAAATGCAACTTTTACTTCCGGCTGCGTACACGGCCATCGCGCTTGGCTTTCATCGAGTCCGTTTGTGCTACGGTGGTGTTCACGCGACGTTCAAGTGCTAATCTTAGCAACATCTCTCCACGTTCCTGCTCCTACGACTGTCATCTGCGCTCCGCAGTTCTATATCATCCGAGGGATCTCTTTTGTTTGTCGTATGTCCATCCAGAATCTCAACACATTCGGTGAGTGAAACGATAGAACGCGCATTGTCGCACCCTCTTGCCCCCCTCCCCTCTCTGTCTCTTGTCTGTATCTTCCTGTTCTTTCTTCCTTCGCCGTCGACAGGTCGCCAGGTCGCCTCGTGTACGTTGTCCTTTGCGAACGAGGGCGATAAAACGCGGACACCCGGACACTCGCTTTTGGATCCCCCCCCTCGAGCCGAGCAAAATGGCGACGGGGTTGCTTTCCAGCCTCGCTGCTCGCGCGCGCTCTCGATCCTCTTTGCTTTGCATCATCTAGCATCATCCTGCGCAATCTCGCCGATCCCGCGCTGGGAGCGTCCCACACGTCGCGCGATCCGATCTCTCTCTCTCATCTATGTCCCCCTTCTGTCTCTGTGTTCGCAGACCCCTTTGCAGATGCAATCAAGGGTTCAGACGATGACGTCCAGGACGGCCTCGTTCATATAAGGATCCAGCAGCGGAATGGTCGCAAAACCTTAACAACGGTGCAAGGACTTTCCTCGGAATATGACTTGAAGAAAATCGTGAGAGCATGTAAAAAGGTGAGTGTTCAGTATGCCACGCTTCCCCCTCCTAATATTGAGGGGAGGATCCCCTTCCTCGATCCTTTCTCCTGCCTTCGTCGCCGTCATTTCTACTTCCCTCTGTCCCTCTTCTGTCGCTGTTCCCCCACCATCGGCCGATTAGGCAGAACTCTAAAAATAGGTCTGATGCAAACAATCACGGTGATACAGGCTGGACAGATGTAGTTTTGCAAGTTCTAGGAATGTGTGGCATGCGAGTGCATCTACAAGTGGTTTGACATATAGAGGGGATGGTCTTTGTTTCAATTTGAGAACATTGATCATCATCAATGACTTGGCTTTTTTTTCTAATCATTTTGTGTATTCACTGTTAAATTAATCATTGATATTTTATATTCAAAATATCTAGTATTGTTCTTAATTCAACGCTATTTGTTGTTGAGTAAAATAATAAGAAAAAACATCTTTTGTACATTAAACATTATATTTTTACACAACAGATAATTCCAGAATATAATTGCTTTATCTCATCATTGTGCCAGCAGAAATCGAATTTTGATAAATTGTAGCAAAATTAGTCAATCGGAAGAGATGTGGTTTTTTTTAAAATAAAATTTGTGTATCTTTTTTATTAGAAATGGTCATGTGCATTTACAATAATATTTTGGATGCATTTACTTTATATTCTGTAAGCATTATTTCGTTCTTGTTGTCTATCAAATATTAAACAAGAACATATGATGCTTACAAGTGTTATGAGCACTAAAGCATGAATGCACTCTTTGTCATGTCAACTTATTAATGTTGATTTTTTAATATAATTATTTAAAAAATTTGCTATGTTACATTTTAATATTTACAATATTGCTATTTCTTGTAAGTCATTAGAACTCTCTCTCTATAATGGAAAAGCTGTGACTAATCTCATTTTGATAACGGTATCTGCAAAGTTTTGAAATACATTCCTTTGGGAGAGAGAGATAAAAGAATCCAACATTCTGTGGAAGTGAATCGTCTAGATAAAAGTCCCTCCGAAGAATGCCTGCTTTATCGGTGCATTTCTATTTTCACAGGAGTTTGCCTGCAATGGGACAGTAATAGAGCACCCGGAGTACGGGGAGGTGCTGCAGCTGCAGGGGGACCAACGAGAGAATATATGCCAGTGGCTGACAAAGTCGGGTCTGGCAAAACCTGACCAGCTCAAAGTCCATGGTTTTTAATCCATTAACAACAGCAACAATTACCATCCATGCCACAACCCACAACAACAGCAGACAGCTCCATCCCTCGTCAGCTCTACATGATCATCTCAAATTGAATCTGTATATCATTCACTAAACTTCTCGTGGGATATCCCGATTATACTATCACGTCAACATTATAAATACATATATATATATATATATATGTATATACATGCATATATGTATATATATACACAAACACGCGCGCATATATATTTCAATAATAAAAAGAGGAAGTAAGAAAACGAAATAGAGAAGGAAATAAACAATAGAGGAATAAAAGGCGAATAAAAGAAAGGAGGAAGAGATATAGCGAAAGAAAGGGAAGATATATAGGCATATAACCAGCGTATACCTATAGGCAATATATCTATTCTAATCAGAATCTTTTCTTGAGATAAAAAGCAATACGTCACACTGTAAGCCTTATGTTAGGTGATAGCAGCTGTTGAGGTAGGGATTCCCCTGTCTTGCAGCAGTGGATAGTACACATCTGATTTTGATAAACATCGTGGAAGAGAAGCGGGAGGAGGAGAAGCATAGATGAACGAGCGGTAATTAGCAGCGCCGGATGGATGTTCGTTCTTGCATTAGGTAGTATGTATCTGGGCGCGATAGACGTGTTTCGAGAAGGCAGTAAAACTGTAGGTTGATTGACTCGGGCTCTCCCTCTCCTCGCGTCCATCACATTCTTCTCTGCGATCCTTCGTAGGAACGATATAAGATTTTTTTCTTCTATTTTTATTTTTTTTTAACGTTTGTAATTGAAAATTGAGAGAGAGAGAGAGAGAGAGAGAGAGAGAGAGAGAGAGAGAGAGAGAGAGAGAGAGAGAGAAGAGAGAGAGTGATTTCCACTCTTGTGTCCTTTTGTGATGATTTGTTGAATATTTGTAGGGCCGATTTTGATTCTTCCTTTCGCGTAAAGGACACCCCTCCTTCGCCCCGTATCATATCTTCGCTCTTGCTTTCCATCCCCTTTTAAGGCAGTAATTAAATGACGAATTGTTTTGAAATAATAATAATAATGAGAGTTAATAAAATGTGGCTGTTCTAGATAAATAAATAATGCGTACATGAATGAAATATAACATGACCATCTTGTCCCTTTTCCTTTTCACTGTTCCAGCTCTATAAAAATCGATATTGCTATTAAATTCAACTATATGAAAAAATTAGATATTTTAGGAATATATTAATTTTTTGCTTATTTAATGTAACAGAAGTTATATGGATGTGTTTCTACTTTATTAATTTATATAACACTTTTATAATGTTCGTGTATCATGTGAGGAAAACAGTAAAAAGAAAATAAAAAGAGATAAAAGTGGTGGAATTCATATATATATATATATATAGAAATTGATATCTATCGCCATGTGATAGCGAGTGTACGAATTAAAAACACGGTGTGGTTTATAAAAAAATTATTAGATAAGCTATCGTTTATCGATTACGTTTATGCTCGTTACAATCGCTATTTCGTAGAATCTGTTTTTCTTGGTATTAACAGGATAGACACGATAAATATATAAAGTGCTAGTGAGAGAGATTACATACAAAAAGTGTTTCTTATATCTGTCCAAGTATTTTGCCATTCAAGGAATACATACATTACAAGTTTCGCGATCTACGCAAAATGCCAGAAATGATAGCGAAGAGTTAAGATGGTTGAAATTATTAGAAAAACCAAGTTTAGTATGTGTCTGTTAAAAAAATAAAAAAAAGCCTACTTGCGCATTTAGTGAGAATAGATTGAATTAAAAGAAATTTTATTTTAAATTAAAAAAAAAAGAACGTGGAGAAAGATTGATGAGAAAGGTTATAGAAAAATTGAAATTTTTTTCTCTTATTTTAGGAACTCTAGATGGGATTTCTTTTCGAGATAACATACTTTTTCCTACACTCATTTTTCCTCGGTTCAAAGATTAGAATAGCATTTCTATTTTCATTCGTGCTAAATTTACAGAGTAATCATCAATAAAAAAATAATTAATAACGAACAAGAGGAGAGAACAAACGAAGTGAACAAGATAGGATGAGATAAATATTTTTAGTGTTGCTCGTTTTTTTTTCGTTTCGAAAATTCGAACATTTTTTCATTAAGTGTTATCGTCTCGATTAATTAATTTGTTTTGAAATTTCTCGAAGAAAATATGATAAGATAAATATCTTGACAAAGTTTTCCTTTCTTTTTTACTTAAAAATTCAATTGAATTTTTGATAGATTTTCTTTTTTAAATTCTTCAAAAGAGAAGAATATGACAAAACAGATCACAGATCTCTTTAGTACATATTTTTTATTTAAATTTCAAATATCGAATTTTTATCAAGCACCATCGTCTTGATAGATTTTCTTTTTTAGTCTTCTCGAAGAGATGATAATAAGATAAACATTTTTAGTTCTTTGTTTTTTTTTCCTATTCAAAAATTTAAGTATCAAATTTATGTAAAGCGCTACAGTTTCGATCGATTTTCTCTCTTTTTTTTTTTTAGATATCTTGAAGAAAATATGACAGTAAACGTAAATAGCTTTAGTGTTACTCTATTTCTTAAAATCCAATATCGAAAAAATTTTCACGTTTCTATCTTAAGGATAAAGTTACAAGATCGCTAATCTCCAGAAAAGATTAAATATGGAAAAAAAATACAAACTTGAAAAAAAAGACTACTTGAAGAAATAAAAAATTATATCTGATTGACTTAAAAATATTAAATAAATAGATGAATTATAAGCGAATGTTCTCCTAATAAAGTATAAAATTGAAATTTTTCAATTACTATTTTAAGAAATATAAAAATTTTATTTTATGTTATTTTCTGTTTACTTTTTATTGTAATTAATAATTTTATCTTTGTTCCTATTTAAAGCTTCTTTTGGCTTGAATCAGGGAATTTTCCCAAAAATTGGAAAGAGTCAGGGAATTCTTTTTTCTGTTTCCCTAAAGGTTTGGAAAAATGAAAAATACAGACAATAGAAACAGAGAATAAAAAGCTGCGCACGCACAAAGGACTAGGGAATAGAAAATAAGAATTTCAACCTATCAGAAACCATGTACCGTGGAATATAGTGTTTCTGATAGGTTCAAATTCTTGTATCCTGTTATCTATTCCTTTGTACATAGCCTCTAACGGATTTCAACCTATCAGAATCCATATATTCTAGTGTAGACACGGTTTTTGATAGATTGAATGATGATAGGTTATCCCCTGTGTTTTTCAATGTGTAGATTCAACAACGTTGAAAATAAGAAACAGTAAGAAGAACACGAGGATTTGAAAATGGCGGGGTTGGGAGTTTTGCGGGAGTGGCGCCCCCTGGTGTCGACGCGAGAAGTGACGTTGGCGGCGGCGGCGGCGGTGGGGCCGCGCGGCGCACCACCGTCCACCGGGCCCCAGAATGCATCGCGCGCCACGGCATGTGCCTTTCCGCCATTTTGTAGTTTGCTCGAGAGACTGTGTTGAGTTCGATTCTTCCACCTCGGTAAGGAAACATCGTCGTGCGTAACGGCCGCGCGTTGATCCGCTCGGTGCGGTGGGCCGTGATACGTACAGGGCGGATCGTCACGCGCGCGTCGCGCGCCGTCGCGAATTCGCGTGAGGAACGTGTCGAATTTCGCCGCCGCCTGTCTCGCCAGCCGTGTCGTCGTGTTGCTGCGTCGCGTATTTCGTCGCGCACACGCGAGCGTGTGCGTGCGTGCGTGCATGCATGCGTGCGTGCGTGCGAGCGAGCGAGCGGGCGAGTGATCGGTTCGAGCTCTCTGCTCTAGTCAGCCCATCGTCGATTATCAAGGCAGCGCGAGCGAAATTCGCGAAAACGCGCACACGAGGTACTCCGCGCGCACAACGAATCCTCCAAATCCAAAGTGCCTCGAGAGTGCTCTCTCTATAGCCGAGAAACCGATCTGCACGAGGCCGTTCGAGAGAGAGATAGAGAGAGAGAGAGCGAGAGAGCGCGAGTGAGCGAGCGGACGGGCGAGCGAGCGAGCGAACGGGCAAGGCACCTAGTAGCGCTAGATTCAGGGCACATGGGATCATCCAGGCCCATCTCGAGATGAACGGTGATTTCGGTAACGACTATCCGTTTCATTCGTCAAAAAAACCATACGAAAACCATTCAATCACCATCCGATTATCATCATTATCATCATCATTATCGTCATCATCATCTTCATCTTCATCATCTTCGTCATCATCTTCATCATCTTCATCATTATTATCAATGTCGTTGTCGTCGTCATCGTCGTCGCCGTCATTATCATTATCATTATCGTCATCGTCATCGTCATCGTCAGTGTTAACACATGTTCGTTGAGTTCAGGAAGAGTGTTGTACCGTCTTGTCATCGTGCCGCTTCATCCACCTCCTCGCCACCGTCACCATCTCCTTATGTTGCTTGCTAAACTTGCTCCGTACGTCGACACGTCGTTATCGCCGCTGTCTTCATCTTTCATCTTCTCATCCACGTTGACGTCGTCATCGTCCTCATCATCGTGTCCGTGTACGTTGTCCTTGTGCTCATCCTTATCGACGTCGTCAATGTCGTCGTCATTGTCGTCGTCATCGTCGTCACCGTGGTCGTGGTCGTGGTCGTGTCCGTGTCCGGTCGGCCAGAGAGCAGCTCGTCATCATCGTCGCCGTCGTGACGCCATCGTGACCGCCACCGTATCGTGTCTACGATCGCGCGCTATATTTGGCCGATAACGCACCGTGCGCTCCGCAACATATTGCGCGTCCTTTCGCGCGGGGATCCTTGCCTGGCGCGCTGCGAGTTCCTCCGGACGGCCGTCGTCGTGGCATGTAGTCCGACGCCGGAGGCTCGCTCTGGCGCGTGCGAGTATTGCCGCCCGAAGAGCGCATCTTGGTGTCAACCACGTCGTTGACTTTGGTCGCGCGCGCGCGTGAACAACATTCTTCCTTATGTCTTTCGTTTTTCCCGGCGGCTTTCAGATTGTATTTGGTGAAAAGTTGCACGCGCGACATTGTTCGTAGCTGTTTTGTACTCCGTATTTGTGAGCTTGCAGTTGCGGTAATCTATCGTATAGTGCTGCATATTGAGGCATCATTCGAGTCGAATGATCCTCCTGATGGTTGCTCCGTTACTGTTGTCGTTGTCATGATAGTATACAAGGATAAGGGCTGGCAGTGTTGCATAAAGCATCTTTGGTCGTTGACCAAATAATTACATGATAATTATATATATATATATATATATATATAAATATTTTCTCCTAGTTTAAAATACGATTTTTGGAATAAAAGAGAGATCTAATATATCTCACACATTTGTAGATAACTTAATCACAGTTTAAATTACTCTCTTCACCTTTTTCTTAGAATTAGAAAAAGATAAGTTAAATGGAAATTAAAGCTGATCTATATTGATAGAAGTAGAATTAGAATTGAGTATCTCTCAAACTAATTGTTTAAATTGTATAAATGTGCATGTAAGAAAGTCATATGCGATGTAATAACTAGACCTATTACTGCAAAGAGCTATATTTAATGCAATAACTGAAACGTGTAACTTATATCGGATTAGGTTATAATTATAGATATGTAGTATATCTAGAAAATATCAGATCTTTAATTGTGGGATTTCAAGTATTTTATATATTATACTAATTTTTTTAGAGAGAGAGAGAGAGAGAGAGAGAGAGAGAGAGAGAGATATGTGGCAAAAAAATTTTATTTAATCTGAATTATCATTTTACAAGATATCCGATTTTATTGTCTAGGTTATTAGAGCAACATTTTGAATTATTACATCATACATAAGTATGAAAGAACATGAGAGAAGATAAAGGGAAATTACAAGTGAATTACAAATTTTCCTTTTGCAGGATACGTTTACATGAATGGGGACATCGGGAAGCTGCCACCAGGGGCGGTCTACCCAGCCACCCCTGAACCTCTGGGTCCACAGGTTGCAAGCGCAATTGGTGGTGGTGGTGTGCCTAATATAGACTACGGAGTCATGAACGGTGCGCCGAGCGGTAGTGAATTGATTCTTGACGCTGGTGTCGGCAGTCTGGAACCATCGCCTCAACACGCTATAAGCATGCACGGTGGTGCTGTTGGATACAGCCCAGTGGATGTTGCCGCATTGGGCGACGCTTCTGCAGCTCCTCCATCTGTACCAATGACAGATTTAAATGTTCCGGGCATACCGTTGGAGACGCTTAAACAAATGCTCTCTACACAACTCGAGTACTATTTCTCCAGGTAACAAGCTCTTATTATTCTGAAATCTTCCATTTTCCATTGCATGAAATTGCAGTCATTTTCCAAATACATATATCTGCATTACGTACATTAGATTACATACGCACATATGTATATACATATATATATATATATATGTGTGTGTGCATGTATTATATACATAAATATGTATTTATTTTGTTCTCAAAACACTGGTCACAATCTTACCACAAACTTTTTCACTCGCAACCTTCAATCTTCGATTAACCTGGTTATAAACACAACAATATAAATAAAGAATAAGGAATGGATTTGAACCTGGAACCTATTGAATATGAGTTGATCGTTCTCGCATGGAGCCACACATCATCCGAATTTATATTGATTTTCTTTCCTTAATTCCCTTAACTATTTCCTAACTGGCATTTGATATGTATATCATATTATTAGATTTATTATGATTAAAGAAAGCAACTAATCATCGCAGACAATGAAAACTGTTATGGTATATTAGTTATATTATAATATATTTATTATAATAAAATGTTTGAAAGCTAAATTTTTAGATAAGTAGAGAGTAAAGAAGGAATTCAGTAAAACTTTACTAATTTTAAAATAATTTTATACACATATATATGTCCTGTAAAGACAACATGCAAGGCTAAATTCGTCAAATCATTTTAATCTTTTCAAACTGTATGTCTAATTTGTAGATAGCGTCCTTTGAAATTGTTTAATTCTATCGACATCATCTGTAACCGAATGTACGTAACGTATATGTTGCAAAAATAGTCAAAATTTTGAAAAAGTTATTTGGTATAAATTACTTATTAAAATGCTCTTGAATTGAATTAAAATTTTTTTTTAACACTGCCAATAAAATCAGGTCTGAAGGTTCTAATACCAAAATGATAAGGCTATAATTAGTTTTTTAATTTATAACCATTTAAAGTAGCCGTATCATACCGCTAAAAATTTGCATGTCAGGTGTGATATGTAAAGTGCTAGAAGCGAAAGCTTTTATAATTGTCGCCTCTTGTCCGTTATGATATAAAGATTATGTATGCAAAGATAAAATTAATATTTATTATATTAAAAAATTATTGTAACTTTAACATTTTAATATTAGGATTTTTATCTCAAAGTAATCTCAAGAATTTTCTGTTAAGCATGTTACTGTCCTTAACGTGCATGCGCATGTTGTGTGTGTGTGTGTGTGCGCGCGCGCGCGCATAATATTACTGGGTTTTGTGTGTGAATATATACAGGGTGTTTTTTTAATATTGTATAATTAACCGTGTTTTGTGTATGAATATATACAGGATGTTTTTTAAATATTGTAAATAGTAATTATACAGCACTATTCCTGATTAAAAATTGAGTCGAAAAGTCCTAAGCCATTTTTTTACGATGGTCAATGAAGTAGTTATTACTAGGTAAAGCTAATCATGGTGTGTGTGAGAATAACACACACACACACACACACACACACACACACACACACACACACACATCATAAATGAAAAAAGTATGGTTTTAAAACCAGAAATTAAAAAAAATGATTTGTAACAATTTTTTTGCAAAACTTGAATAAAAAACCCTAAAATTATATACTAATTAATACCTAAATAAAAAAGAAACTAATTTTTTTACAATATACTTAATTATTATGAATGATTTGTATGAACTATTTTGAATAAAAAAAATTTCTAAATCATTTCTGCCCCAAAAACAATGATACAATGTTTTTCACTTGCACAATTCTTTGTCATAAAGTATACAATTGCCATGCAAATTACATAATCATATGCATATATAAAAATGTATGTGACAAGATATGATAATGTAAATGAACAATATATGTTTGTCTTTTCAGAGAGAATTTAGCCAACGATACCTATTTGTTGTCACAAATGGATAATGATCAGTATGTGCCGATATGGACAGTAGCAAATTTTAATCAAGTGAAGAAACTGACGAAAGATATTAAACTCATAACAGAGGTACTGAAAGAGTCTCCCAATGTTCAAGTTGATGAGGAGGGACAAAAAGTAAGGCCCAATCATAAACGATGTATCGTAATACTTCGTGAGATACCAGATAGCACTCCGTTAGAAGATGTCAAGGTTTGTCCCAACTATTCCATTCTATTATTGTCACAAGAATTCAAGTCTGACTCTTTAACATTTGGACTTATTTACTGTAGAATTTATTTTCTGGGGAGGGCTGCCCGAGAATTATTTCGTGCGAGTTTGCTCACAATAGTTCGTGGTACGTGACATTCGAGTCCGACGAGGATGCTCAAAAGGCCTACCGGTTTTTACGCGAAGAGGTTCGAGAATTTCAGGTAAGTTGCAATGAAACCTGTATAATTCGTCTGAATAACTGGCTGCGAAATAAATATTTACTAATTATTTTAATGATTCTCCGTATTTATAACTATATTTCATTATACTTATTTATTATAGTTATTTCATTGTAGTTATTAGGTATTTATCGCTGTATTGTTATATGTAATAGTTGTAAAGTTCATAATTTTTATTCTGATTCTTAAATCCAGGGAAAGCCAATAATGGCGAGAATCAAAGCTAAACCAATGAACAGGCTACCGATACCGACGGTAGCTGGTGTAAGTGGTATAAAGAATGGCTACAGAACTCCAACTCCTTCTGCTGTCTATGATCCTAGTAGTTATACGACTGGACAGCAACGTTATCTCTATACCAATGGCACAACCATGCCTCAGACAACAATGCCGGCATACGCGAATCAAGTCGTTTATGTAAGTATACAAGTTACAAATGCTTTACGTGAAAATAAGTTTTCTTCAAGCTTTTTTATCATCAAAGAACAATAAGTCATATATGAGTAATATTCTATTTTGGTTAAAGCAAATCTTAATGATTGTACATTACGTAGAAAAAAGCTCTTATAAAAATGTCTTTTTCTTTCAGCAACCGTTCTATCCGGCCGGTATGATGCCTTGGGGACCCGCTACTAGTCCCGCTTATTTCGAGATGTCCAATGTCTTTATGAACGGAATCGCGCCGCACAACACGTTCACGCGTTCAAATACGAGATACACTCCTCGACATAGGTACGAATCTACAATTTTATTATTTTTCTAGATATATTTTTCAAATAAAGTTTCAGTATCTAAAAATATCTTTTTTTTTTGTACATAGAAATCGACAGAGAAACGGTTCCGATAGAAGCTGCTTAATAGACCCGGCCAATCCCAGCAACAACAGTAATAACCATCATCACCATCATCACCATCACCACCACCACCATCATCAGCCATCGTCTATGCCGCCACTGAGTAATCGTAGCTCTCATCCTCCTATGACCGGCATTGGTAGCGGTGGTAACAACAGCGTGTCCTTGAGCTCCTCTACGTCCACTTACCACACCTCGAGTTTGCCTCCTTCGAAGCCGCCTGCTTTGTCCTCTTCTTCCTATCAGTCCGGCACAAAGTTCCATTCTTCGTCGTCCGTCGTATCGTCTATCGAACATGCAAAGGGAGCTTCCTCCTCGTTGTCCTCCGCACAAGATCAGGACACAACGGCGGCGGTCGAGCCCTCCTCCACATCCTCGTCCTCGACGCCTTCGTTTACCCGCCACCGTATCCATCGTAGGACCAAAGATCAGGACACGAAAGTAGTCACCGGGAACAATCACTCGCTGCCGGCGATTAAGGAATCCTTGCCAGCGAACGGAGGCAGCGGCAGCAACAGCAACTGTGGTGGCAGCCGCAGCAGCGGTGTGCAGTTCGATCTTGAGGCAGCCGCTTTTCCACCCCTGCCTGGCCTCGACCCTGACCATGGCAAAGCGTCGATTGACATAGGTACCGGTGGCAACGCCAGCGCTGTCGGCATGGAATCTTCATCGCAAAATCGATTGTCCGATGTTGTCAAGGGTACTGCCAAGCTCAAGGCCGTTGTCAAGGACAAAGAAAGTGGTAACCAGTCGCCTCAACTGCAGCAACAGCAGCAGCAGCAACCCGCAGCATCTGCGCCGGTAGCGGCGAACACCGCCAGTAGATCCGCTAGTCCTGGAGCGAGTACCGGAATAGAGGCACAGGGAAACGCTGCCACATCGACGAATTCTGCGAATGCAACACATATTCTTAATCCGCCGACGGTCAACAACGAGAATACGTCGCCGGCCGACGCCGCCGCGCTCAGCACCGTCGCGCTCACTCCCCCGTCATCTCCTGATAAGTGAGTGGGATTTTTAATTATACGCTCGCTCTCGGTGTAATGGTGTTTCGGGCAGTTGCGGAGAGTTGCGTTGGTTCGTGAATTGACTTGTGTTCTAGCATGAGATAGAATAACGAACTATTTGTCAATCTGCGTTGAAGATGTGTTATAATTTTTAGGAAAAAAAAAGAGAATAGATCCTCCAATGGATCGTTAAACATCTTTATCGACGACATAATGTTCGTCGTGAAGTGTGGAAATACTTTATCGTACGAATCTTTTTTTTAATTTTTTTTTTAATAGATTCTTCAATGACGTTGCAGTCTTTGCTCGTTTGATACGTATAAAAAGTCTCGTTCGATACGCATAAAAAGTCGAGGCACTCCCTAGAATTTTTTTTTTTTTTTTTTTTTTAACAAAATCGCTATTTAATTGTCGATTATAATAAAAGCGACAAATAGCTATCTTGTTCTAAAGTACGCGACGAAACTTTCCGCTCTCCCTATACACATACATACGTGTACATATATGTTTATGCGCGCTACTGTGCAAAAAGAGAGGGAGAAAGAGAGTAAAAAGTGCTTGGTCCTTGAATCGTTAACCTTTTATATAGGACCGTTTTATTTTAATTTTACTCGTATAATTCAGTTTAGTTTTATGCCTTTTTGAGCTGATTTATTTTTGTTTATTTTCTTCCGTTTATAATGGTTTTTTTCTTGAAAGATATTTATGTGATTAACGAGGTTTTGTATTGAAAAACCAGTGAATTGTATTGCCGTGTTGTCAAATCCTTGTGTTTGAAAATTACGTTTGTTCCTTTTTTCTTTTTTTCAAATAGATAAGTATGTTCATTCGCGATTTAGATCATTATAAAGTTACGTTTAAAATATCTAGTTTAAAATATCTAATGAACTTAAAGAGTAAGATTGAGTTATAACGTCCTGTTTGAACGAACAATTTTTTTTCGCTTATACAATCGGAAGAGGAGCTAATTGCTCTTTCGTTGCTTTTAGTCCTGTAAATGGTTATGATGGTTTTACTACTTTGCATTTTCTGCGAGACGGATATGTGTACAGAATCTTAAACATTTACATTTGTACCTAATCGCTAATTATACTAATTATATACTTGACGCATAGAAAGCAAACGCGAGTGGGGGCATCATACAGTAGATTCTGTTCAAACGAGAGATTCAGCTGGTCTCTATAAACGGGTTCCTGGACGTCTGTGTTACATCGGACTGTTATATCCTTGGATCGGTGGGACCGTTGTATTGTCGGATTCTACAATTCCGCATTGGATTCTCTTTTTCAGATTCTTCCGTTGAATTGCTCAATGTATCTTTGGATCCTTAGATTTCTCAGAGATCTTTAGTTTCATTCGTATGGATTCATCGACGGTGCAATAATCTAAGGATTCAAGGATACGGCATCAATTATACTTGGAGCTTTATGTAAAGAACCCACGTAACGGGGTATCTTAATATATGTCTTCAGGAATGCCGAATTATGTTTCATTTGTTGTTATTATTGCTGTTGTGTTCTTAGCTGCATTATGTTGTTTTGTAATGATGGACACGTGTTTCCTTCCAGCATGTGATCCTTCCCGCTTCGACGTAGTCGAGCGCGATCGATCACATGCCTTCAGTCGATTTATTATCTGAAAGGAGGAGACCTTACCTTTTTTTCTCATCAAAAAGATAAAAAGTATAAAGTTGAAGCTTTCTTTCTATTGCCATAGTTAATCTTGAGTAAAAGAGAACGTTTACTAACTGTTAATATCCTTTGAGTTACCCTTAGATCTTCTTTGCCTGCATTCTCGCTACTTTTTATTTTAAATGTGTATATTTTATCGTGAAAAACTGTGCGAGAGAGAGATCAAGAATCTAAGAAATATGGAGATTGGAGTCCTACGCAGATTTTCTAGGTTTCTGAAACTGCAATCTTTTTTGATCGTTCTTCAAGAACGAGAATACTGATACGAAGGTGTTTCCGTCGAGATTTTTTTTAACGTTATCCTTGATCTTCGAATTAGATCTTGGGCTATATGCGAGCTTCTTACCGTTATCTTATTTTTTATCGTTTACATTAATAAATAAATTAATTAGATGTATTCGCAGTGATTATGATTTGCTATTTTTTTTATCGAAAATTGCGTCGTTATCATCGTGCCTCTCTGATTCTAAAGTTTTAGAAACCTTTTTTCTTTTGTTTATATAAGGCCTCTAAATATATTACTATCTCCTTGTAAGGATTTTCTATAAACACACTCTAAATCCGGTATATAAATAAGGGTTTAATTTTTGCGGTAACATAGATTCTTTTAGACGCTTAGTTCTTGAGTATATGTAGATCCTTTCATCCCTGGATCATTGAATTGCTCGATACTTTTAATTATTCTGGACTATGCTTCGATCGTCCACGGATATTTGGTCCACGGATTTAATAGATTAATTACTAAACCTTTCAGATTTCTGTGCTTTTGGTACATTCGATATTCGAGTAAATACAGGATTCTCGGATGTCATTATTGGACATCTTTAATCTCTAGCAGCTTCTTATTAATATTTTTCGTATTAGCTGTGGTTGTGACATTTCTTAAGACACTTCAGAGTTTATCTGCCGAAGATGTATGGACTGAGAGTCTATGCGAAGCTAAGGATGCTTGAGGACTTGAAGAAGCCGGATTACTTAAAGCAAATAATACTCCAAGTTTTCTAAGAGTATCTAATTCAAGGATCCGTGAGGATCTAATAATCTGAGCGTTTAATGATCGAGGAATCTAAGGGCTATCCCTTTCGGTACAAGTACAGCGCACGCCGCATACTGCCGATTGAAATTAACATTAAACAGCTATCGTTAAGCGCACTAGAACGCTATATGTGTGTGTATGCAGGAATGTATATGCGGTATTAATTATGTGTGGTATGAGATAATTCTCTTCTTGCCTGTATTGTGTTTGCGGCAGATAAATAATAAGAAGTTGAATAGGGATGTACGATAAAACAATATTATTTTTTAGAGTTTTCTGATATATTACAATTATTATTTAATTATTATATCATTGCTATTGTCATATTGCTATCATTATTATTATTAATATTATAAATTTTTAATATATTATAAGATTATTATTATTATTAATTATTATTGTTCGGTTTCAAGTTACTTTTAAAGGCATTTTGATGATGAAGTTTTTCTAGTTCATGTAATTCTAACTTTTACTAATTAAGTTATAATTCTCATTACGCGACTGCAAAATGAATATATAAACGGAAGAAACGAGAAAATCACACACGGTCTCAGTATCGTATCTGATGGACTTTTGGTAATGTCTATAGTTGCATTGTGTGTGTCAGCGATGAACTAGAAGTTAATAAACAATGTGTATACTGATGTTCATTAATCGTGTCTTGCGATATTGCAAAACTCCTCCTTTTTTTGCATATCCCTCGATCGTTCTCGCGGCGGTTTTCGCGAAATGAACTTTCACTTCTCTCTTTTTTTCAACAATAAAGAATCTATTATGTTATAAATGTAATCAGATTCGTAAATGTTTCATCGCCGAATTTTTAGGTAGTCGAAAATTGAATTCTAGAATTCAATTCATGGGTAAATTAAGTTTTCTCTTTAAGCTGATTACGAGTTTTAATTTTTACGCTTCCTTTTGTTTGGGTAATTATGTCCTTAAGTTTTCAAAAATCTTTTGAGCATCCCTGAATTATTGGATCGAGAATCGCCTACACGAACTGATTTTCTCATTGTGCATGAACGAAGTTGATATGCGGTGCGGACAGTTGTCGTACATTTAGTATTTGATGCACGCAATAGAGAGAGAGTTCATATTATAGCACTTGCACTAAAAAAAATTTTTGATATTTTTAACTATAATTACATGTCACTATACAATTATGATTGTTACTACTGTAATAAGAACTATATATGTATATGTGTGTGTGTACATTTTCGGATTGCCATCAACTGTATAGATTTGTTGATGAAGCCATACATATAATTATTATTATTAACGTTACAGCAACAATAATTATGATTATAATGACATGTATTATATAAATACCAAAAATTTTTCTCTCAGTATCATACCATCGCAATTGATTCTAATTTTTGATCTTGAGCTACAATTCTATTGTATTCATAAATCGATGTTTGTATAAATTTTGTACGCGATTATACGCACATATTTTCGATGGAGAGCAACGGTCTCGGTGTGTCCAAGGATTTAAGGATATGCAAATCTACAAACCTCGCGATATGCAAAAATCTCGAGTACCTATAAATTCCCAAAGACATATTTCCCAAAGGTTTTAAAGTTTCGACCGTGTATTCGTAGATTTGTATGATCTAAGAATGACGAAAGATATGGAAATATCTCTGAGAATCTAAAGGATTCGCACGAGGATATCGCTGCGGATCCTAGAGTCTCAGGGTAGTTAAGTAAGCATATGTTAGTCATTTACTACTGACAATGCACCGCTGACAGATCTATAAAGACTGACGACTCGAACATGGTGAACGGTGTGGACGACGCTGTAGTTGCGAATACACACCTGCCGGCAGTAGCCACGTCGACGATAACGACAGCTACGGCGACGACAACGGCAACGACGGCGACGTTAGCCGCAGCGACCACGGACGATGCCGAGATGGTAACCAGGTGCGATTGTAACAACGTCGTCGTCGTCCCTCCTCCTACTGCCTCTTCACAGAACTCCCAATTGCAAACTGGAGTGGCCTCTGCCTTCCCTATAGTAAGTATCTTGTTGTCTTTTGAGAGAACTTCATTTGTTACAAGTTGAAAGTATATTTAGACTCTCGAAGATCTCTGAAGAAAAGAGGCACCGATTTCTGCTCAGAGGTGTAATTAAAAGAAATAGTGTTTTTTGTAGATTTTGAACGTGATCTGAAAACGTGATAAAATTATTAAAAAGTTTATAGCGTTTGGAAAACACATGGAAAATTGAACACGAGAGAGAATATGATGTATTTATCCAAATTTCGATATTCTTGCTTAATTTTCGAGGTATTCCTCAACAAACGCCATCAATTTTTTAATAATATTATCGTATCCAGGAGATCAAAATCTACAAAAAATACTATTTCTTTTATTTACTCTTTTTAGCATCCTCCTTTTTAAGCATAATGTCAAGAATATAGTTGGAAGATATAAGGAGGTAAAAGCTCTTTAATTTAGAATGAGGAGACGAGAACTTCAGATGATAGAGAGCTTAGAAATGGAAAAACGATTAACACTAAGAATTCAGAAATCTATTCGATTGAATAGATAATAAATAAAGTTAAATTATATAAGGTTCCAACTAAGTAAATAATCAAGTAAAGATTCTAAAAATGCAAATGGTAATCTTAAAATCATTGGATGCTGTAATATTTATTAAATTTGATTTATATATTTTTTAAATCTTTCTATGAAATTTTATTCAAAATTATATGTTATATTTGTGGCGATTTTTATACTCTGCAGAGTAATGAATATTTTTATCGCTAGCTAATAAATATTTTGTTCTCTGCAGGATCTTACGAGGCCAAGCTATGCCCAAGTAGCGCAACATTGCCGCGAGCTACCTTGTACAAAACACAAAACAGATGAGAGGGATAGAAATGTTTAAAAGTTGCACGTAAGTATCTTTTTTCCTCAAATAATCTTTAAAGAAGTTGTGCACGTTGAGAAAACCGTCAATAGATTTAATCTTGTTTAATAATTTAATATTATAAATGTTAGTTTCTCATGTAAAATTTTTTATCTCTAATAAGATTACCTTTAAATATTAGTTTTTCATAAGACTTTTTTGAGATTATCTTACAAGAGATATGTCACAAACTATCCGGAATCGATTTGATTCTCCTTGAAATATGTTGTTAAACAAAAAAAATCTAAGACACGTATTTTTTTTATCAACATGCGTTGACTCATATTCAATAGGTGTTTACAAGAGTGCATATTCTATTCTTTTATGTGTCCTATGAAGGTGACGACGGAAGGAAGAAAACATCTTGAGCGACGGAAGCAGCTTAGATATAACGAAGCAAGAAGCCAAAATCTACAAATTACCACGCGTCAACGGGGTAATTGAACGATAATTAGCTGTGCTATATATGCTATGACGTCATCGCCATCTTCTCGGGGTCGGATTGGATCGAGAATCGGGATATCGGAGCTCGCCGCTGCTTTCACTTACCTATCTGACCCCCTCCCCCCGATACTCCCTTCTCAAACCGACGCCGTCACGTGCTGCAGGCGTGAGGAAGAGAGAACTTTTTACATTGTACAGTGACGTCTCGCCTACGATCAACGATCGATCGATCGACGAATCGATTAAGAGAGAGAGAGAGAGAGAGAGAGAGAGAGAGAGAGAGAGAGAGAGAGAGAGAGAGAGAGAGAGAGAGAGAGAGAGGGAGAGAGAATGAATGAGTGATAGAAAGTATGTTTGTGTGTGAAAATGTGTAAGACTCGCCGCGCAACTATTATAGCGGCGCATTTGCAGGCGCTACTATTATACAGGGTGATCGGAGAGTCCTGCGGGGCAAGTTTGTCGCCGCGGTTTGATGATGTTGATGGTCTTGTCGATATATTTGCTTAATCGGCACCATTGTTTTATTCGCTTTATTGCAATTTGTAAAATGCAATGATTCGATTGTAGTTTATTCGCGATTGGAGGACGTGAAGAATTTAATGTCTTGAAAATTTAAAAATTCGTTATAGGATTTAGATGATCTAGATATATTATAACGCGTTAAGCGTGGACGAAAAGAACGACCAGCTTGGCAGCAGAAGCCCCGGACACTCGGAGCAAATGGCGCTCAATTATCGGCTCGCCAATGAGAATTATTAGGCTGGCGATGAGGTCGACAAGAGGAGCAATTGAGGAAAAAAATTTAACAAATTGGGAATTTAAGATTCCATGCGGGTATAAGTGTAATAAAAAAACGAGGTTTGTCGAATAAAATGATTCATCAAAGTTCGGTTTCTTAAACGTATGATATATACATATATCTCTTGGAATCTTGAATTTTCAATTTTTTCTACTCCTTAAGCTGCTCTTCGAGCTTTTATTACCGATCTTTATGAGTTTCAATATAGACGATATAATACAGTTTTGAGTGTACCTAATAATGTTTGATAAGATTTAGTTTTAAGACTTTGTTAGTAATTGGTAAGAATTCTTAATTAATAACAAACACATATATATATGTAACAAATATGTATATGTATATATATATGCTGTATATGTATATATATATGTCTGTACATGTATATGTATATATATATATGTATATGTATATGTATAGATCTAAAGAATTTGCGAATTAAAAAATTCAAGGTATAAGATATAAATAATTGTCTAGAATATGCCTCGGATAAACGCGAGAGTGAATTACTGACGGCATCTTAAAGAAAGGAAAAAAGCGGTTTTTCTCGACAGCACCAAGCGCACGGCTGCGCGGCTTCCCGATCACCCGGTACATCGCGCAAGAGAAGAGTATTGTTATATATCGTTTTTGGTTCTGTGATTGAGGTATATATTTGTTAGCTTGTAAAAAACGCGTTAAAGAGATAAGATTATATTACTCTTTTAAAGGGAAAACCCCTTCCCCCCGCCCCTCCTTCACGCGTGCAGGGCCGTAATACTAATGTTATAACCGGAATAAAACACATGTCTATTAGATATATATATATATATATTTGTGCCAAAAAAGCACTTTGCTTGACGAAATCTCCCGAAACGTGCAACGAAGTGGACGCCGAAATCAAGATTGAGGTTCTCGCCAAGTGGCAAGCGATGTGGAATTCCTGAGAAAGAAATTCCGCTCTCTTCCACATTTCTCATCCTTTATGCAAAAAGAAAGAAATAAAAAAATAATGAGAGGGGAACGGAGAGATTGTATTTTGTAAATGGAGAAGGTTACAATGATGTGTACGTGATTATGCATGGTTAATGAATTGTTGTATACCGATGATTAATAATAATAATAATGATGATGAGGAGGAGGTGAGGGAGGAGGACGGTCGAGAAGCATACGAATTCGTGTTTTATGCGGTTAAAGAATGTGAGAAACTTTGTCGCGAGAAAATCGGCGGTGATACCGTATCTATAAAATTAAAACAAGGACGAAGAGAGCAAGTTGAGGAATGATCTTGGAAGACGTTGCTAGTGCATTTTTCCTAAAAATTGTGCTTTTTTTACAATGTAATTGTAATTATGATTCAATTAATATCTTAATTAATACCGTTAGCAATGGTGTCTGTATAGCATCACGTTGCGTGTTATAATGTGCAAGACGTATAAGCGCGTTACAAAAGAAGGATGAATTAAATTCTTAGAGAGTGTATATTACGATGTGCTTGACGAGTCTCTCGAGATATGCATTACTCAACAAAGTGGGCGCGGAATTAAACGAAATTAACATACATAATTCGCCTTTACACACTTCGTCAGTTTATATTAGATATTTTTACACGTGCATATCTCGTCTTGATTATTCCTCAATTTGTAAGATCCATCTTAGACGTGCTGACATTTAAAGTGGATTTAAATTCACTTTCGCTGCTCGAATTCTTCAATTCAAATCCTCGAGTTCCAAGAGTTCTTTCGGATCCTTCCGAGGACCTTCCTCCGGAGTTTCGCACTTCAAAACCTCATCATGGATTCCATCTCAATTTCATCTATATCCCATCACTACCACGATTTTCATCTAATTTTTCTTGCTCATTTCCAGTGAATCTCTGAAAAATTTGCTTTTAATTTTTTTTTAGACATCTTTCCGATTTGCATCAATTTATTTCGACAGTCTCACTCTCTTCTTGAGTTTCCTTTTCTTTTTCTTTTTACAATTCCACACCAGCTCTCGATCGCCACTAATTTGTGCTCAATCCTCCGTCCATCTCAACAACGTGTAAATCTCTAAAGGAGATTTATGTTGTACTCGATTTAATGACAATTTCTTCTACGTTGTTTTGTTGAGATGGGTGACTCCAATCCTTGGTCTCCGAGCTTTTTCAATTTCATTCATCTTTTTTTTTTCAGTTTTCATTCGTCTGAGTGTGATTCCGTTACTCTTCCGACTTTTTCGTCTACAGTTGCTTGCGAGTGAGCACCGTTAACGAGCGTCGTTTATCACGGTGGTCATCGTCGATTTCGGAGACTATCGGGAGCGGCCACTTCCGATCTGCGTGAAACTCGACTCCCCCCCCCTTTTTTTTTAACTAACCGCCCATTATACTCTCCGCTGTCGCGATTTTTTTTTTGTTAGATTATTCTTTCTATTTTGACCCTTTGACCACGAGGTGCATTGAGAAATCTTAGGGTCACGTTTTTATTCGGTAAGAGAAAGATAGAGAGAGAGAGAGAGAGAGAGAGAGAGAGAGAGAGAGAGAGAGAGAGAGAGAGAAAAAGGAGAGAATGAAAAAATGTGCGCGAGAGAATTTGCTAATTCGAAGTAGTTAGTATTGCGAGAATCGAGACGACTAATTGAGCACGTATTTAAGTGCCTCAAAGTATGTTGTATATTATTGATTATCTATTACCACTATTAATATTAATTAGTACTATTTGATTGCTCTATTATATTATCATTATTTTATTATTATTATTATTATTATAAGCAGGAGCTTTTGGCTTTAGGTGTTACGATGATGCATATGTACCTACACACGTATACACACAGACACACATAATAAAAGTAAAAAAAAAACGAGAAAAAGGATGCAAGAGAGATAGGGAGACATTGACAAATAAATGAATATATATATATATATGTATATATTATATATTTATTTAGTTGTGTTTGATTATACGCGTTTGCGAGATTTGACGAAATGTAACGAAAAAAAAAGATATATATAAAGATGGTATAAAAGAAGTATAAAGAAAGGTATAAAAAGGATGAAAAATCGATCTCCAATGGGATGCAACAAGATAACGTTGTGTCGACGTACATACTGCTATACTTTGAACTTACGATGCTGCCGTTTCATTTATACACACGTACACAGGGCGTTTCGAAATAGGATTGTCAGCTGTTTCTGTTAATATTGAGTTGAATAAATCAAATAAATGATATGTCAGACAAATATCGACTCTCAGAGAATCGTATACACATAGTGCTGGAAAGACATTCCCCTGGATTCTTGCGATTTTTTTTGGAATTAACAAAGCTGATCGTGTGCATTGAAAAAAAAATATATATACGTATACATATATTGTACATGTATTATATATCACAGGATATCCCATAAAAACTGTACCATTTCTTAAAGGTAGTTTCCTGAAATAATTTTAAAACGACCCTAATATCAAAATGTTTTTTAATGGTATTGAATTATAAACATTTAGGCCGGTATTCATAGTCAGATCTTATATTCAAAACCATCTTAAGTACAGTCTTGAGAAGTCACGGACCAATCAGAGGGCCGTATTGGCGTCTTAAGACATTACTTAAGACAATCTTGAAATAAGAACGGATTATGAATACCGCCCTTAAAGTCAGCGAATCGTATTGTCTGCAGTTTGCGCATGTATCACACCTGAATGCGCGAACTGTAATTCGCTAAATGCTTACGATTTAAGAATTATTACAGTCTCGACATCTTGATATTAGGATTTTCGTCTCAAAATGATCTCGGGAATCTATCCTTAAGCGTTACAGGCTTTACGCATTCCTTGTATATGTGTGCGTGCGTATATATGTATGTATGTATCTGTATATATACAGCATGTTTCCGCATAAATGACCACCTCTTTTCGTCTCGTAAAGTTTACGACGTAAACTAACGGAGATCTAATAAATATAATAATATATATATATAAATTAAATGGTTCTAACTAAATTCTATTGTAGGTGATCACATAGAAATTTATATTATGACACAACAAAATATTTCGATTTAAAATTTTGCAGGCAACTACTATCTTTTCAATTTCGGCCTTGTGGCCACCTTTCGAATCTCGCATTGATCAGATGACAATAATATTAATACGTCAATCGTCAATGCAAGAGTTAGAAGTTGACCACATCGTAGAGCAAAAATTGAAAAGGTAGTAATCGTAAAACTTTAAATCAAAATAATTTGTATAATTTGTAAAATAATTTTGTTATATCATACATCGCGCGCGCGCGTTGTATTCGTTAGAATGGACAAAGAATTTTTATTATATCAAAATTTATTTTATCATGCAAAAGTTATGCATACCCCTCTGTTTTCTAACATGGGTAATTTTTCTAAGTGACTTTACTTAGAAAAATTAGAAGACTATTGTGCTTGCGATAAAGTTTAGTTAGAACCATTTAATATTACATAATTAGATATATCTCTGTTAGTTTACGAGATAAAAAGCGGTGGCCACTTGTGTACGGAGACTCTATATACGTACTGAACACTTTGAAATTCTCATATCAATATTTTTGAACTACTTGAGAATCGGAAATCACTAAAAAGATCAGGACCCTCGTAGAGAGCGATTAAAAAAAAAATTGGTAGTTCTAAGATTCATCGCTTCCGTAACAAAGATACATCGATAACAATAAGAGATACATCTGATCGCTGTTACTGTTAAGATACAGCGACGATCGGCGAAACACTAACAATTTTCAAGACGGTTCAACAGGCGCTCGTAGGAAGGACCGAAGACTCCAGTTATACAAGAGAGAGTCCAACGTTTAAGATGATAATAAGTTAAAAAAAGAAACGCAGATAATTCGAAGAGGAAGAATTGCGGGATTCCCGATTCACGATGATTCGTGAGTTCGTCACGCGGAATCGATGCGGAATTTTCCTAAGAAGTCGGTAAGAACCAAGAAATTCCGAGGAATGATCTTTCGCCGGGCGATTCTCTGGAAATCACTTAACGTAATATTTGTCGTCCGCTGTGTATTTCTGCGAGAGAAAAAAAAGAGAGAAAGATATATTGTATATCCCCCAGTTTCTGTATCCGCGAAGCGTGTCGTCCGAGAGGAGTAGCAGATGCGTCAGAGAATGATCCAATGATCAATCGTCGATCGTCGATGAAGCGGAAACGCCGGATTGGGGCGATGTGTGGATCGTTTCAATTCGCACACGTTGTGCTCTAGGCGAGTCCTAAAGCGCGTTTTATTAAGGATATAATATACGAGAGGCGATATACAGATTATAAATATATATATATATATATACATATATTTTTTTTTTACGAACCGTATGCGGTTCTCTCCGGGATGCGATTCCGCTTTGCCGCCACTCTCCAACGATGTAGTAAAATATATTCAATGTATATATATTATATACGCATATGTATACTACTACACACACAAAAAACGGGATAGGCTAAGCATTAATTATATATTATACATACGTTGATGTATGTGTGCGTAATGTAATGTCGCGATGTGCGTTTCATGATTCTACATTGAGACTTGCGTCGTCGACTCTCGCATCGCGGATTCGTAAGGAATTCGGGCAGATCTATCAGAGACGACCTCCAGTCCAATTTCCTTTGAGTTAACACGGGTTCTTTGGTTCTATGTTTTCCGTTTTTTTCCTTCTCCTCTATCTTCACACGTACGCGTCTGTTGCTTTCCGCTATTGCTACACGTGCACGCGGAGACAAAGAGCGCGGTGTAATTGTAGTTGTGGCTAATGAAAATTAGACCAAGAGATCTATAATGCCTATAGATATTAATTGCGGGAGAGAGATGGTGCGAAAGAAAAATAAATATTGGGCCTGTATGATTAATAGCGTCTTTTGAATCTTAAATGAGTTAAAGAAAGAGTGAGAGAGAGAGAGAGAGAGAGAGAGAGAGAGAGAGAGAGAGAGATTAGCAAGAAATATTGCGAAAGTACTTTGCCCGTTAATTTAAGTGCATTATACGGCTAATTGTGTGCTATTTATGTGATTTTGATAGAACCGCTGAAATCAAGAGATTTAGTCTTAGCGGATCGAGCTTTCAAATCCGCCCGGGTTCCGAGAGAAGAGATCAGGTCTTTTTTTAAATTAATCCTCCGAAAAAAAATTCCGATAAATCGACGTCGCGCATAACGATGAGAGTTCGCAGAAAATTGCACCGTGTGTGTGTATGTATGAGAGAGAGAGAGAGAGAGAGAAAAAAGATAATGAAACGTACTTCGATCCCGTAATTGTCCATCGGGATCAAGCGCATCGCGGCAAAACTCTCTCCGACGATTATGTCGATTAATTATCAAACTGAAAAGGGAAAGAAAAAAATACAATAGCAACGTTTCGTTGGCGCATCAGGATAAGCTGTGATTATATAAAAAGAAAAAAAAAGAATATGAAAAGAAAACAGAACCGGAGCAAGAGAAGGACGCAACAGGATGTGTATTCCTAGAAAGTCTGATTTTGTAAACTATTCTACGAGGAAAACACTTGTGTATTATATATATATGATATGCGATATATATGATATGATATATGATATGATCTATGACGTTTGTTTATTACTATGTAAAGTGACAGATTTCGAAATTAAACATTAATTACTGTTAATCGTTGCGTTTTGAATCTACTCTCTCTTTTCTTTCTTTTTAAGGCCACTCGTCACTGCTGCCTCAGAAGCGAGAAAACTATAAAAATTCTTGCGAAATATATTTCAATAGAAAAATTTTTCAATAAAATTTTACATCGATAGAATGTAAAAAGTTATAAAAGATATCAAACTTTCTTATCTTTTTATTTTGAAAAGAAATTAATCATATTCATTTCCACATACAAGAATCTTACTGGATTGTACGTGTAAATACATAATCAATAAGAAAATAAAACCCATAAGCAATAAATTATTTACAGATTTTAATATGTTTAACAGCATCATTAAAATCTTTATAAGATGTCTATAAACATCAAATTATTAAATTGCTAGACAATTTGATTTACGATATTACTACTGTACTTCTATCGGTATAACGTTTCAAGATCGAAAAATCAATTCAGTGCGAAGTTTGGATTTGATACGTAGTATACATTCACACCGAATGATTTAAGTACTTATTAATTAATACTAAAGATCCAGCTTCGATCTATGGGCTTTATTTTCTATTGATTGTGTATTTATTTCTATATGTTATTTGATAGTTTTATCACTGCATACATAAACTCATTTCGCTTTTAGTTATACATAATTTTGTGGCGAAATTCATTTCCAGAGAACAGACCTTTGCATAACGCATAAGAAAATTAATCAATCAGTCTTTTATTTCATGGAAAGGAAGGAAATAAAGTATTTTTATTGGTTTATTTTATATTTATGCGTTATATGCAAGACTTTTTTTTACAAGTTCTATTCACAGACTTGTATAAATCTGTAGTTCTTTCGATTGTAAGTTTATCTTATTGAAACCACAGACTTATATATGTACATATAAGTCTGTGATTAAAATATATTTCCGTTTTGTTATATTTTACAGGAATTATTATTTATTTTCTTTTTTCTGAGGTAATAATGGTGATAAACAGGTATAAACTTTAACCCTATTCTGTCATTTTTAACAATTATTATCGAACATTTGTTATCAGTGAACTTTTCCTCTTTTAAATGATACATGTTAATCATTAACAAAATAGTATAACAAAATTACTTTGATAATATCCAATGTTGAATTTATAATAAATTTGTCGCTATTTTATTATAAAATATGAAAAGTTGCAATAAGGCCATAAGTATAGGTAGTTGCGTGAGAATCATCGGAAAATGAACAGGAAAATGTCAAATGCTGAAAAAGCAGACACTGACTGAATGGACATTTGAGTTTTATCAAATATGAAAAACGTTCATATTCTTCACCTCTGAGTTCTTTAGATCGTGTTAATATTTAAACAAAATAATTTACACGTCCACTTACAAAGCTAGCGCAATAAAAAAATAAGTTAACATTTGTTAAAACAACATTATACATTTATGTCTAATAACAACCTTATTGATTGCTCTTGCGAGCCTTTCATCGACGTGACACTCGATTCTGTCACGATTTCGCCATAAGACAAAAAGGAGTTTATTTCTTGCGGAAAATACTCGGTATGCCAGGTGATCCGGTTTTATGTTGAAAGATCTTGCTCATCCTCTGACGCATGTCCTCGACACCTTGACCGACATTTACCGTCGCCATCGACAGGGAAAGTCCGGAACTTGAGGGTGTCCTGGTGCGAAAATAACTTTTTACAAATGTTTAAACATTTTATACATATTATCGAAAAAAATATTGTAATCTTTTAGTTAATGAGTGTAATGTTTTTAGAAAAATATTTAATGTGATATCAAAAAGGTATTCAAAGATATCAAAAATTAACCAGATTTAAAGATTATTACAAATACAGATTATAATTAGTAATAAAGTATAAAATTATATTTATTTTTATATATAATAAAAGATTTTTCATTTGTTATTGTACGTATATAGTTATTTACAATTATTAATTCATTATTTATTACAAACACGATTAAATATATTTACGCATTATTTAAAATTATTTTTATTCAATACCTGTCTATCGGCTTTGATAGATCCTGCTTGGACTCCGCTTCTCTGAGTAGAGAACGCACTGCATCTTTTTGCTGAGGTAGGCACTGATTTACCAGTGTCTCAAGATTCCTTAATCCCGGTAGTACTACTCCAGAAACGCATTGACTACTTAACGGACAGTAAACTAGCACAGAGTATGCTTCCACCAACGCGTTTATCAATTCAATCTTATGGCTCTGCTGAAGCGCGAACGATACAATCGTCGATAAATGCGTCGCTATTACTGTAATTAACAATAGCTCAATATAACAATAATAATAAAATTTTAATAATTATAAGTTTTTAATAGCAATTTTTTATCAAAATTATGATAGAAAATTCGTATCCCACTCTTTTATATTTAAGAATGTATTTCTCAAAATAAAATACATATATCGTATAGAATAACGTACTGTTTTCTATATAATTCTGTGGACAAGTAGGAGCGATGACTGCAAACGTGGATACTAATGATGTTGCCAAAGTTTGGGAGAGTTCTTGAGGATCCTTCGCGATTGTCTCCAACGTTAAACGTCCTTTATCACGTGCCTCCCTCACCTTGCATTCCGTTATTATATGGCCTAGCGTGGAGATTGCAGCGCAACGCACATCACTAAAGATATTTATTCGATTATTGCATGACACAAAATGAAAAATATTAATATTGCTCGAAAGTGATATATATTTTGAAGTAAATATTTTGTATCAATATAAATAAAGCTATGTAAGAGTCAACGCGGATGCTGGTGCATAAAATTACAAAATTTAACTATATTATTAGATTCACTATACAATTTATATTGCTGGATTTATTATACGTTTAAGGATTTTGAAACGATAAAGGTTTTACAAGAAACTAATAATATGTTAAGGAATGAAATGGAATTTCAGATACATGCATGTATAAATAGAGAAGGATCTCTCACACTTCAGGATCGCTGGCGAGTGTTACAATGGCTGGTACAATCTTGGTGTTTGCTAGTTGGTCTGAAATGTGCGCTATAATGGAACCGAATAATGTTGCTGTTACACATCTTACAGAGGGCCTCTGATGCATTACACCTGTAAAGGAGAAACTTTAAATTTGTTGCTATAATTCAAAAATATTTTGCAGAAACATTATAATAGAAATATATCGGTCCTAAGAAAATTTAAATTTAATAAAATATTCGCTAATATACATAATATAATATAATATTATATATATATTATAATATAATATACACGTATTATAGAATTCTTTTTAATAAAACAATTATAGCTTAAACTAGAAATAAGATTTTTTTTAGTCTTATAATATTTGTATTTATTATATAAGACTCGGCACTATTTCTTTTACAACCTAACCATTAATGATAATAATATGAAAGAAGATATAAAATAGAAAAAGGTACGAACCATCCCATAGACTAGAAAGCACGTATTCTTGTGTCTGTTCATGAGCGCATAAAATATTAGCTGCGATTTGCAACCAAGATATACTAGTGCCGCTCATAGATAAAACTACGAGGAATTGTTTGAAATAGTTTGCAAGCTCCGTGAAATCGAAAGTACTTAGAATCATTAAGTAACTTGGGATCAATGGAAGGCTCATATTCTTTTTGTCTGCCGATAATGCTGTCAATTGCTTCTCAAGTTCTGATACTTCCAAGGAAAATACTGCCTGTATCTGAAATAATATTTATTCATAAAATTCTTAAGCATTGCTAATATTTTAAAAAACAAATACTATTTCTATCTATAAAAATGGTATCTTATATTTACCCTGGATTGTGTAATGTATTTTCCAAAACCCACGCACAATGAATAAATGTACGTGAGAAGGGCTTTTAGAACGTTTTCTTGAGCTGCATCCACAGATTTTACCATATCCAAAACTTCAAATACTCTGTAAAAGAAAATGCAAGTGCATTTTGAAATCAATATCTTAAAAAAGAAATAAATTTTTGAAGATTCGTATTAGAAATATTTAATTTTTTAAAGCTGTAACACATTTTGAGATGTTAAATAAATAATTAAACAATATAAAAAAATCAATTTTTATAAAGTAATTTGTAAATTTAATAATATATAATTATTTAAATAATATCTTATAGAAATAAAACAATAAAAAATATTCACAATTTGTTCGTAAACCATTCTAGTTCCGGCCAAGATGCATCCTCCCAGGAATTGGAAAAGAAGGTATTGAGAAGAACACCCACGTCGACGGAATCCTCGTAGAATATTCTCGGGTCGATGATATTGGAGTGACACAACGCCAGAAATTCCTCGGCTGCACCACAAAGTTTCTAGAAAACTTTTGTGCTTTTGTTTTTGTGCGAGCTTATGAGCTTTATGCAAAAACTACTAAACATTTTTTGACAAGAATATTTTTGGGATTTTAAATCCCTTTTATGTATATTTGTAACATAAAATTTTTCCATCAAAAAAATCTTTAAATATTTAAATACTTTCAATATATTTTACTCGCATATTCATGTAGATGTCAAATTTTTCTAAATTTTTAGTTTGTATTTCCAAATCAGTGAATTTAATTTTAACTTTTATTTCAAATTTAATGTAATTTTAATTTTTTTAATTTCGAAACTTTTATAAATCTTGAAATATTTCAACGTAATTTCATAGCTTTCCCATTTTTTTTACTTGACCATCATTTATTTCACCTTTCAATTATTTACTGAATTATACGTTCCTGTTTGGTATTTACTTCTTCTAATAACTCACACAAGTCTGGTGACGTATCATCTTTGATGCAGGCTCGCACTGCATCAGTATTGGCAACGCACAAGACTGTATAAGGTAAGATGCACTGCAGAATACTGATCGATGGCGTCAATTTCTCTTCGTCCACATAGTCTTTTTTGTTTGGCGAAGTCTGGGAGTGAATCGGCTTTAACTGATTCTTAACTTTCGAGATTATGCGTGGTAGCAGATTTAGATGCAGCCTCCTCAGGGATAATGCCCACTGTGCCAAAACCGGTAATAATACCGACGACGCTGTCTCGACGACCATCGACGACGTGTCGTGGAGTGCTGTCAACACCAATTCCTCGCACTGCAATTTTTATGTAACAACGTATTAATACCAAATATAATGGTGTTTATTTTGAAATCTTGTAAAAAAAATTTCTTGAAGTTTTTCCAATTTTTTTTTT